>NC_073393.1:3090000-3365000 GCF_028641065.1 Leucoraja erinaceus
GAGAGCTAGATAGGGCTCTTAAAAATAGCGGAGTCAGGGGATATGGGGAGAAGGCAGGAACGGGGGGGGGGGGGGGGGGGGGTCACCTACTGATCACTTTCCCATCCACTCCCTACCTACCTAGGGGGCAATTTACAGAGGCCCGATTAACCTGCAAAGGTGCACGGCTTTGGGGCGTGGGAGGAAACCGCAGCTCCGGGAGGAAACCCATGCGACCACGGGGAGCACTTGCAAACTCCACATGGACAGCACCCGAGGTCAGGATCGAACCTGGGTCTGTGGAGCTGTGAGGCAGCAGCCGCCCCCCAAACTCCTGGTATTAACATCTGGGAGATTTTCCTTGTTGTCAAAGAATATAAAACATCTCTGTTTTTTGCAATATAGATATTCCAATTAAAGGGCATATTTCTGTGTACATAAACCCCTCTAGTTAATCTGAGACTTGTATAGCAATGAAACCAGGGAGTTGAGGATTCAGCACATGTCAAGCTATCTACAAAGTTACACTAATTAGATCTATGCTCCTGTTCTTTCCCTAGTGATTCTCTCTCTTTCATTCATTCAGTTTTTTTGAATATCATTATTTTATTTACTTCTAGATTTTACAATTTACAACGCTTGCTTCTCTTAGTTTCTTTATCAACCACGTTATTTATTAACAACGTTGAATCTCTGCTCTAAGATTAACAACACTAGGGGTTAGTGGAATCAAGGGATGTGGGGAGAAGGCAGGCACGGGATATTGATCGGGGACGATCAGTCATGATCACATTGAATGGCGGTGCTGGCTCGAAGGGCCGAATGGCCTCCTCCTGCACCTATTGTCTATGTCTCTATGTTTCAATTGACCACTTCAGTCTTTGGAAATAATTATCCTTATTTACGCTTTTTTATTCCTTATTTTATACCTTATTCATTCTTGCTATTGAGGGAGTGCAGCGTAGGTTTACAAGGTTAATTCCCGGGATGGCGGGACTGTCATATGCTGAGAGAATGGAGCGGCTGGGCTTGTACACTCTGGAGTTTAGAAGGATGAGAGGGCAATCTCATTGAAACATATAAGATTATTAAGGGCTTGGACACGCTAGAGGCAGGAAACATGTTCCCGATGTTGGGGGAGTCCAGAACCAGGGGCCACACACAGTTTAAGAATAAGGAGTAAGCCATTTAGAACGGAGACGAGGAAACACTTTTTCTCACAGAGAGTGGTGAATCTGTGGAATTCTCTGCCTCAGAGGGCGGTGGAGGCGGGTTCTCTGGATGCTTTCAAGAGAGGGCTAGATAGGACTCTTAAAAATAGCGGAGTCAGGGGATATGGGGAGAAGGCAGGAATGGGGTACTGATTGCGGGTGATCAGCCATGATCACATTGAATGGCGGTGCTGGCTCGAAGGGCCAAATGGACTCTACTCCTGCACCTATTGTCTATTGTCTATTGTCTATTACTCCGTCCTAATGTTGGTCAACTCTGCCATCTCTTCTTTTAACCCTCATTACTATAAGGAGAGCCATCTAGAAGGCTAAGATGTAGAAGGCTAAGCGGAGAAGGCAGCACGGTGGTGCAGCGGTAGAGTTCCTACTTTACAGCGCCAGAGACTCGTGATCGATGCTGACTACAGATGCTGTCCATATGGAGTTTGTACGTTTTCCCAGTGACCGCGTGGGTTTTCTCCAGGTGCTCCGGTTTTCCTCCGCACTCCAAGGACGTGGAAGTTTTGTTTTGTTAAAAATTGTAAATTGTCCCTAGTGTGTGTAGGACAGTGCTAGTGTACAGGGGTCGCTGGTCAGCACAGACTCTGGTGGGCCAACATAGAAACATAGAAACATAGAAATTAGGTGCAGGAGTAGGCCATTCGGCCCTTCGAGCCTGCACCGCCATTCAATATGATCATGGCTGATCATCCAACTCAGTATCCCGTACCTGCCTTCTCTCCATACCCCTCTGATCCCTTTAGCCACAAGGGCCACATCTAACTCCCTCTTAAATATAGCCAATGAACTGTGGCCTCGACTACCCTCTGTGGCAGAGAGTTCCAGAGATTCACCACTCTCTGTGCGAAAAAAGTTCTTCTCATCTCGGTTTTAAAGGATTTCCCCCTTATCCTTAAGCTGTGACCCCTTGTCCTGGACTTCCCCAACATCGGGAGCAATCTTCCTGCATCTAGCCTGTCCAACCCCTTAAGAATTTTGTAAGTTTCTATAAGATCCCCTCTCAATCTCCTAAATTCTAGAGAGTACAACCAAGTCTATCCAGTCTTTCTTCATAAGACAGTCCTGACATCCCAGGAATCACTCTGGTGAACCTTCTCTGTACTCCCTCTATGGCAAGAATGTCTTTCCTCAGATTTGGCGACCAAAACTGTACGCAATACTCCAGGTGTGGTCTCACCAAGACCCTGTACAACTGCAGTAGAACCTCCCTGCTCCTATACTCAAATCCTTTTGCTATCAAATCCTTTCCGCGCTGTATCTCTAAAATAAACTAAACTAAACTAGAATAAAAGATTTACGAGGATGTTGCCAGGACTAGGGGGTCTGGGCGAGAGGGAAAGGTTGACTAGGCTGGGTCTCTATTCCTTGGAGCGCAGGAGGATGAGGGGAGATCTTATAGAGGTGTATAAAATCATGAGAGGAATAGATCGGGTAGACACACAGGGTCTCTTGCCCAGAGTAGGCGAATCGAGGACCAGTGGACATACGTTTAAGGTTAGGGGGAAAACATTTAATAGGAACCTGAGGGGTAACTTTTATGGTGGGTGTATGGAACAAGCTGCCAGAGGAGGTAGTTGAGGCTGGGACTATCGCAAACATTTAAGAAACATTTAGACAGGTACATGGATAGGACAGGTTTGGAGGGATCTTATCGAAACGTATCAAATTATAAAAGGACTGGACAAGCTGGATGCAGGAATAATGTTCCCAACGTCGGGCGAGTCCAGAAACAGGGGGCCACAGTTTTAGAATAAAGGGGAGGCCATTTAAGACTGAGGTGAGAAAAAAAGGAATAGGCAACGTTTCGGGTCGAGACACTTCTCCTCAAAGGATTAGGCGACGTTTCGGGTCGAGACCCTTCCGGGTCTCGACCCGAAACGTCGCCTATTCCTTCGCTCCACAGATGCTTTAGAATAAAGGGGAGGCCATTTAAGACTGAGGGGAGAAAAAATATTTCTCACCCAGAGAGTTGTGAATTTGTGGAATTCCCTGCCACAGAGGGCAGTGGAGGCTAGGTCACTGGATGGATTTAAGAGAGAGTTAGATAGAGCTCTAGGGGCTGGTGGAGTCAAGGGATATGGGGTAGAAGGCAGGCACGGGTTATTGATTGGGGACGATCAGCCATGATCACAATGAATGGCAGTGCTGGCTCGAATGGCCGAATGGCCTCCTCCTGCACCTATTTTCTATGTTTCTATGTTTCTCTGATATGGACCAGATGCAGGCAGGTGGGGCTGGTATAGATGCGACATGTTGGTCGGTGTGGGCAAGTTGGGCCGAAGGGCCTGTTTCCACACTGTGTCACTCTTTGACTTGTACCACCATTATCACAGCTTTTGTGCGATCACTAGTTTCTGCAGTTGTTTTAATATTGCACAATTTAAATTATATTGACCCTATTCAATGTTGCAACCAAAGGTGTCCTTTTACACCTGTATATGTTAGTGGCATGCACTGCCATATTTTACCGATGATTGATTGAAAGATACAGCAGGGAAACAGGCCCTTCAGCCCACAGAGTCCATGCTGCCCATCATCGATCACCCGTTCGATGTTATCCCACTTTCTCATCCACTCCCTACACACTAGGGGGCAATTTACAAATGGGCAAATTAACCTACAAACCTGCATGGCTTTGAGATGTGGGAGGAAACCGGAGCACCCAGAGGAAACCCACGCGGTCACAGGGAGAACGTGCAAACTCCACCCAGACAGCACCCGAGGCCAGGATCGAACCCGGGTCTCTGTGACTGTGAAGCAGCAGCTCTACATTGGTAAATGGTAGGGAATTGAAGAATGTAGGTGAACAGAGGGATCTGGGAATAACTGTGCACAGTTCCCTGAAAGTGGAATCTCACGTAGATAGGGTGGTAAAGAAAGCTTTTGGTGTGCTGGCCTTTATAAATCAGAGCATTGAGTATATCAGTTGGGATGTAATGTTAAAATTGTACAAGGCATTGGTGAGGCCAATTCTGGAGTATGGTGTACAATTTTGGTCGCCTAATTATAGGAAGGATGTCAACAAAATAGAGAGAGTACAGAGGAGATTTACTTGAATGTTGCCTGGGTTTCAGCAACCAAGTTACAGAGAAAGGTTGAACAAGTTAGGGCTTTATTCTTTGGAGCGCAGAAGGTTAAGGGGGGACTTGATAGAGGTTTTTAAAATGATGAGAGGGGTAGACAGAGTTGACGTGGAAAAGCTTTTCCCACTGAGAGTAGGGAAGATTCAAACAAGGGGACATGACTTGAGAATTAAGGGACTGAAGTTTAGGGGTAACATGAGGGGGGACTTCTTTACTCAGAGAGTGGTAGCTGTGTGGAATGAGCTTCCAGTGAAGGTGGTGGAGGCAGGTTCGATTTTATCATTTAAAAATAAATTGGATAGTTATATGGACGGGAAGGGAATGGAGGGTTATGGTCTGAGCGCAGGTATAGAGGACTAGGGGAGATTATGTGTTCGGCACGGACTAGAAGGGTCGAGATGGCCTGTTTCTGTGCTGTAATTGTTATATGGTGTGTATGGTTATCCGCTGCCCCACTGTGCCTCCTATGCTGGAAGTACCGCCAAGATATTTATGGGGGCTTTATGCTCAATGAAAATGAACCAAAAATGGTTAAAATGGCTAACAACTTACCCCAGCTCCCTCTGATATCCAATAACTCAACCACCATCCGTTAAAGGTTGTGCAGGCTATCATGAGGCCGAACAAGATGAGAACAAACAGAAAGAAAACATATCCTGGAAAATAAATGAAAATTAAATTCAATTGACCTTCTGAAAAAGAACTAACAATGTGTAAAGCCCAGGCAAGTACAAATAATAATGAAACTAAATGAAAATGAAAATATGCATTTCCACCCATACATCTGTACAGGTATTTAGATTCATACAGCATAGAAACAGGCCAAGGTGTGCAGGAAGGAACTGCAGATGCCTGTTTACACCAAAGATAGACACAAAATGCTGCAGTGACCCCATCTACACGTCCCACCTGCCTGTGTTTGACCCCATATCCCTCTAAACGTTTCCGATCCATGTACCTGTCCAAATGTCTTTTAAATATTGTTATAGTACCTGCTTCAACTACCACCTCTGGCAGCTCGTTCCATACACCCACCATCCTTTGTGGAAAAGTTGCCCCTTAGATTCCTATTAAATCTTGCCCCCCTCACATTAAGCCTTTGTCCCCTGGTTTTTGATCCCCCTGCTCTGGGTAAAATAATGTGCATACATTTGATGATTCTATAATTGTTGATTTAATTGATGAAATTCTTTGCCACAAAAGACAGTGGAGGCCAAGTCAGTGGATATTTTTAAGGCAGAGATGGATAGATTCATGATTAGTACATGTGTCAGGGGTTATTCAATTTAATTCAATTCAATTCAATTCAATTCAATTCACTATGGAGAAGGCAGGAGAATGGGGTTAGGAGGGAGAGATAGATAGAAGCATAGAAACATAGAAAATAGTTGCAGGAGTAGGCCATTCGGCCCTTCGAGCCTGCACCGCCATTCAATATGATCATGGCTGATCATCCAACTCAGTATCCTGTACCTGCCTTCGCTCCATACCCCCTGATCCCTTTAGCCACAAGGGCCACATCTAACTCCCTCTTAAATATAGCCAATGAACTGTGGCCTCAACTACCTTCTGCGGCAGAGAATTCCACAGATTCACCACTCTCAGCGTGAAAAATGTTTTTCTCATCTCGGTCCTAAAAGATTTCCCCCTTATCCTTAAACTGTGACCCCTTGTCCTGGACTTCCCCAACATCGGGAACAATCTTCCTGAATCTAGCCTGTCCAACCCCTTAAGAATTTTGTAAGTTTTTATAAGATCAGCCATGACTGTATGGGCCGAATGGTCTAATTCTGCTCCTATCACTTATGACATGGACATTCATACATGCCATTCCTGCATCGGTCCCACAAGTAGATATGATTGAGTATAATAACAGAATGGAGAATCGAAAGTGAAATGAGTTTAGGTAAAATCAACACATTGAAAATATTCTAAGTGTAAAAATACATGCAGCTGGGGAACTCGAAAGGACGGCTAATGTACAAAAATAAACTGTCCTCATTTGTCATTTGTGAAAAAAAAAAGTATTGTCAAGAAGATGAAATTGAAACAGGAATAGAAACTACTGCCAATTATGTACCGTAGCAGGTTAAAAACTTCTGCCGAGAAATGAAAAAAATATCACTTTGAATGCAAATCTTTCCTTACACTGTTACAAGTGAGAAGAAAGATGTGTCTAGCATTGTCCAAACACAAAGTGCTGGAGGAACTCAGCGGGCCGGGCAGCATCTGTGGATGGAATGGACAGGTGACGTTTCAGGTCGGGACCCTTCCTCAGTCTCATAATTTCTTGATTAGTGCGGGTGTCAGAGGTTATGGGGAGAAGGCAGGAGAATGGGGTTAGGAGGGAGAGATAGATCAGCCGTGATTGAATGGTGGAGTAGACTTGATGGGCCGAATGGCCTAATTCTACTCCTATCCCTCATGACCTCATGACATGGACATCCATATAACACAGTTACATGGATAGAAAGTGTTTGGAGGGATATGGGCCAAATAGATCTAATCCATAATGCCAAGTTGATATGGACAAGGTGGGCCGAAGGGCCTGTTTCCATGCTGCCTCGACGTGAAACATCACCAATTCATTTCCTCCGGAGATGCAGTCTGACCTGCTGGGCTGTGTATAATTTAAACCATCCGCAACATTTCTTACCTCCCCCTGCCTTGATGTAACGGTGGTAGATTTTTGCTGGGACAGAGCCCGTCGCTGCTCTTTCCGCCTGTACAAGCCGTCCTTTAGGGGCTGGAGAAATAAATTTACAAATCAGATATTCAACCTGAAATTAATATCATAGATTACTTTCAGAAATCCACACCTCAGTCTGAAGAAGGGTCTCGACCCGAAACGTCACCCATTCCTTCTCTCCAGAGATGCTGCCTGTCCCGCTGAGTTACTCCAGAATTTTGTGACTCTCTCCGATTTTATTTGGAGACTGATTCCCAGAGAGTTGTGAATCTGTGGAATTCTCTGCCACAGAGGGCAGTGGAGGCCAATTCGCTGGATGTTGCCTTGAAGGTACAAGGTACAAGGAACTGCAGATGCTGAGAACCTCACCTTAATTACAACCAGATAACCACAGTCTAACGTAACCCCCGCACTTAACTAGAAACACTTTCAAGAGTCAAGAGTGTATTATTGTCATATGTATCAAAACGGAATAACGGAATTCTTGTTTATTCCAGCAGACAACAGGTCTATAAACACAGTAAATAATATATATCATATGATGAACAAACTTATTTGGTTTGTGCAACATCTGTGTTTTGTCCTTTCCATTGCCAGCCATTCTTCCGTATTTCTAATTTAATTAGAAGAGCAAATCCTTGCCTCTAACCCTACCCTTCCAACTTCACTCTGTAGAGATACAGCACAAAAACAGGACCTTGGGCCCACTGAGTCCACACTGACCAGTGATCACCCCATGCACCTACTCACTCGGGACCATTTACACTCTGCAGAAGTCAATTTACCAAAGCCGATTAGCCTACAAACCTGTACGTCTCTGGAGTGTGGGAGGAAACCGGAGCACCCGGAGCAAAAAAACCCGCGCGGTCACGGGGAGAACGTGCAAACTCAATATAGACAGCGCCCATAGTCGGGATCGAACCCAGGCCTCTGGAGCTGTGAGGCGGCAACTCTACTGCTGCGCCACCGTGCCACATCCAAATCACTCATTTAATGATTGAGGGACAACTTTACAAAGCTAAGATTGGGTCGATTGAATAGCGTACAGGGCTGTGGCTGCATGCAAGAATCATCGCAATAAATAGGCAGCGCAGCGCTAACATGCAGCCTGTTTTGTATCAGCGAGCAACATTACACATTCAATGTTCTTGCTTCTCTGGAGACACTGGATTTCATCCCAATAAAGTTTAATTAGGGAGAAAAACTGTATTTGAGATTTGTTTCAAGAAAACATTTCGAGTGATTCGGAATAAAATATGTAAATCTTGTCAAGTGACAATTGAATGCGACGTTTTAATCTTTCTTGAAAACCCAGGGGAACCACTGAGGATGTTTGAGTGAAACCTGTAAAAGATGAGGATAATTCTGAATACTTCACCTCTCTCAGTGTGTCCATTCGGCCGCGCTCTCGTTGCATTCTCAACACTCTCGCCTGTTGCGACATTTTTCTCATCAGTCATATCGAAGGCTGAAATGTGGCAAAATATGTTTATACCGGCTTTGCATCTGAAAGGGCATTTTACTGGAAACTCATATTCACATTAAACACACACTATAGTATGTCAATAGAACAGGATTTTAGAAGGCTAATGCGCCAAGGTTAAGCATTTGATGTCTCCTATTTAGTGAGCATTTGTTTAATTGGAGAACAAAAGGAATTAATAATAAGAAAATCAATTATATGACCACATGATCACAAGGTCCAGAAGATATCGAAACATCTAATAGCCTTTTTCTGAAGAGGATTCTGATACTGTATCGAGAGGACAATGTGGGATTTCAACAGAACCTTGGTTAAAACCTCAGTTCCAATATTAAGCACTGAACCACCAGAAAGGGGCAATAGTTTTGTGGTGGGCGGTCGTATTGGTGGCATTGGGGGGGGGGGGGGGGGGGGGGGGGGGGGGGTTGGTAGGGGCTAACAGTAAAACTAGACTTCACTCAGCCTAGAATAAAATAAATGATTTTATTTTTACACAGAGCATTGGAAATGTGAAATATTCTCATCCACGATATTACAGAGCTGGGGCAACTAAAATATCCAAGGGCCGGGTCAATATCTTTTTATTTGGTAAGGGTTTTAAGAAGATACATTAAAGGTGAGAAAGCCATTCTATTGATCAGTCACATTGTGAGGGGTGGGGTGAGGGTGGGGAGTCATATGGAGGTGTATAGAATTATGAGAGAGAATGTAGATGTGGTAGATATTCAGAACCTTTTTCCTAACGGTGGAAATGTCAAAGGGTTTAAGGTGAGAGGGGTAAAGTTTCAAGGAGATGTGCGGGGTAGGTTTTTAGGCAGAGGGTGGTGGGTGCCTGGAATGTGCTGCGCTGATGATGATGGTGGTGATGATGGCAGATATGATGGTGGCATTTGGACAAGCACATGGATGAGCAGAGAATGGAGGGGCATGGATCAGCGGGCATTAGTTTAACCCGGCCTCATGTTTGGCACAGGCATCATGTTCTCGTGCCGTGCTGTTCTACATCCTCTGTTGCTGCCTCTGTCCCTGAGCGTGACATTTGTAAGCAGTTTTACCAGCATTGTCCAAGCCTTGGTGTCGTGTGATGGAGGGAGTACGTCCATGTACGTTTCCTTTTCCTGAACTCAGTGGCAACATCCCATCATGTTCTGATTCCTACAACAGAGTATAGAAGTTGGGAGGTTGTATAAGACGTTGGTGAGGCAGCATTTAGAGTATTGTGTTCTGTCCAGGGCACCGTGTTGGACAATAGACAAAAGGTGCAGGAGCCAGCACCGCCATTCAATGTGATCGCAGCTGATCATCCACAATCAGCCATGATCACATGTTATAGGAAAGTTGTTGTCAAGGTGGCATGGTTACAGAGAAGATTTACAAGGATGAGTATAGAAGTTGGGATGTAATGTTAAAATTGTACAAGGCATTGGTGAGGCCAATTTTGGAATATGGTGTACAATTTTGGTCGCCTAATTATAGGAAGGATGTCAACAAAATAGAGAGAGTACAGAGGAGATTTACTAGAATGTTGCCTGGGTTTCAGCAACTAAGTTACAGAGAAAGGTTGAACAAGTTCGGGCTTTATTCTTTGGAGCGCAGAAGGTTAAGGGGGGACTTGATAGAGGTTTTTAAAATGATGAGAGGGATAGACAGAGTTGGCGTGGAAAAGCTTTTCCCACTGAGAGTAGGGAAGATTCAAACAAGGGGACATGACTTGAGAATTAAGGGACTGAAGTTTAGGGGTAACATGAGGGGGAACTTCTTTACTTAGAGAGTGGTAGCTGTGTGGAATGAGCTTCCAGTGAAGGTGGTGGAGGCAGGTTCGTTTTTATCATTTAAAAATAAATTGGATAGTTATATGGACGGAAAGGGAATGGAAGATTATGGTCTGAGTGCAGGTAGATGGGACTAGGGGAGAATACGTGTTCGGCACGGACTAGAAGGGTCGAGATGGCCTGTTTCCGTGCTGTAATTGTTATATGGTTATATGGTTATGTTGCCAGGGCTAGTAAAGCTGGGACATGTTGGCCGGTGTGGGCAAGTTGTGCCGAAGGGCATGTTTCCACACTGTATCACTCTGTGACTCTATACCGAAGATAGACACAGAGTACTGGAGTAATTCAGCAAGTCAGGCAACATCTGTGGAGAAAGAAATTGGGTGACGTTTCGGGTTGGATATTTTCTTCAGACATTAATGATGGATGCTAGCACCAAAAGCCTTTTTAACTGAGCCTTGAAACATATAAGATTGTTAAGGGCTTGGACACGCTAGAGGCAGGAAACATGTTCCCGATGTTGGGGGAGTCCAGGACCAGGGGCCACAATTTAAGAACAAGGGGTAAGCCATTTAGAACGGAGACGAGGAAACACTTTTTCTCACAGAGTGGTGTGTCTGTGGAATTCTCTGCCTCAGAGGGCGGTGGAGGCAGGTTCTCTGGATGCTTCAAGAGAGAGCTAGATAGGGCTCTTAAAAATAGCGGAGTCAGGGGACATGGGGAGAAGGCAGGAACGGGGTACTGATTGGGGATGATCAGCCATGATCACATTGAATGGCGGTGCTGGCTCGAAGGACCAAATGGCCTACTCCTGCACCTATTGTCCATTGTCTGTTGTCTATAACTTGTAGCCATGGACTTGAATCCTGCAAAGACCTCTTTAGTAAATTCCCCTTCTCCACCACAGGGAAATGATCAGTTCTCAGCTCATTGCCAGGTCTAAGGATCAATCCGATGTTTTAGAAACATAGAAACATAGAAATTAGGTGCAGGAGTAGGCCATTCGGCCCTTCGAGCCTGCACCGCCATTCAATATGATCATGGCTGATCATCCAACTCAGTATCCTGTACCTGCCTTCTCTCCATACCCCCTGACCCCTTTAGCCACAAGGGCCACATCTAACTCCCTCTTAAATATAGCCAATGAACTGGCCTCACCTACTTTCTGTGGCAGAGAATTCCACAGATTCACCACTCTCTGTGTGAAAAAAATAAATCTCATCTCGGTCCTAAAAGACTTCCCCCTTATCCTTAAACTGTGACCCCTTGTTCTGGACTTCCCCAACATCGGGAACAATCTCCCTGCATCTAGCCTGTCCAACCCCTTAAGAATTTTGTACGTTTCTATAAGATCCCCCCCTCAATCTTCTAATTTCTAGCGAGTACAAGCCGAGTCTATCCAGTCTTTCTTCATATGAAAGTCTTGACATCCCAGGAATCAGTCTGGTGATTCAGTCCATAGCCCCAGTGGAGGGGAGGAGTTCGAATGGTATTGTTTATGTGTATTTGGAACCATATGTACAGACAGGATTGTGACTGTGTATAAGTGCATACATAGTGACACAATGACAAATAAGTTCCTCAAGTGGCATACAAATGTCTGGTTTAACATAACAGGTGATTATATATTAAGTAGAATTCAATATGATGAGCTTGCTTGGGTGCCTGTGAATGTGATGCTTCTGCGACAGAACTCTAGGATGATCTGCTGTGATGCTGACAGCTGATGTGTGACTTGTATATCTTGTTTGTACATCTTGGTAATAAATCTTGAGTGCAAAAAAAATAAATTTGAATATACATTGCAGAGCATTCTGAATTAGCTTACATTAGGTTGGTTCATTTGGTAATTACTGATGAGATTGGCGTAGTGTCCGTTCCTGCTCATCAGTGCCTCATGCTTTCCCTTTTCCTTGATTTTTCCGTTTTCCAACAAAAGGATCTCGTCACAGTGCTCCAAATACTAAAGATGATTAAAAAAAAAAAAATTGATTACCTGGTGTTGATGCAAGGCACCACAAGCTTCCAATCCTGAACTCCACAATCCCTTGGGAAAAACCTGCACACACCACACTGTGGGTTTAAGGCCACATGGCTCATAAGTTCATAGGAGCAGAATTGGGCATTTCAGCCCATCAAGACCACTCCGCCACTCAATCATGGTCGATCTATCTTTCCCTCTCAACCCCATTCTCCTGCCTTCTCCCCAGAACCTCTGACACCCGTACTAATCAAGAATCTGTAAATCTCCGCCTTAAAAATACCTATTGACTAGCAATGTTACAAAATTTTGAGATTTAAAAAATCAAGTCTTTAATTTATCCCATCAGATAAAGCATAAAAATAAGTTTAATTTGACACCTAATTCACTTTCATATCTTCAGTATTAAAAAAGTTATGGCCATTTTCATACTCGGAAATTGGCATCTTGTTCCCTATTGCTTTTTCATTGACTTAACACAAAAGCTGTGATCAAGAACATTTAAAAGCTGATAACTTTCTTAAAATTTAAGAGAACTGAAAGAAATTTTCAGTTATTATAGATTGAAGCATTCTGAAACAAATATGAAACAATCTTACTTGGATGACTTGAAATTAAAGCATATAATTAGTTAGTTACCTAATTGTAGCTAATTACAAAATTCAATTACTAGATCTAAACATCTATCCTTTTCTTAGATTAACATTTTTAAATAGCCTAAGTGTCCAAGTAACATTCACACAAGAATTCAGAATATAACATAATTTTTAAATCTCATTGTCATGGGTTTATAGGCCAAATGGAAGGAATTTAATGTTTAATACCTGTAAATTAATGGCCATTTAAATCAGCTTGCGAGTGGGATTTTCTGGAACGGGACCATTTGGAACGTTCAGGCTGCAGTGAATTTAGTCCCCCATATCAGCAGCAAATACACTGCCGGTTCTTCGGGGGGGAAAAAAATCACCGTTTCGCAACTTAAAAGTGAATTAAATACATCTTAAGAAACACTTTTATACATAAAAATAAACTACTTTCTTTTACCTGGTCCCTCCATAAAATCCGTCCCAGTTGTCGGCATTGACGGCTTCAGAAGCTGATTTTAAAATCATTCCAGCGATTAACTTGTCGGGTGAATTTTTTTTTAAACACACAGAACGGCCGTAGGAACGATTCTTTAGCAACATCTTGCACTCCAACAAATATAATTCAGGACCAGGTCGGGAAAAAAACACCGTTTTAACCCCGCCCCCCCCCCCTCAAACGCGCCAAAATCGCGCACACGGCCAGTGGCAGAATTGCAGCGCCGCTGAAGGTAAGTTTTGTAACATACCTACATTGACCTGGCCTCCACAGCCGTCTGTGGCAATGAATTCCACAGATGCACCACCCTCTTGCGAAAGAAATTCCTCCTTTCTAAAGATACGTCCATTTAATCTTAAGGTAACGGCCTCTGGTCCTAGACTCTCCCACTAGTGGAAACATCCAGGCATTTCACTATTCAAAGGTGGTACATCATCTACTCTGACAGGACACAGACTAATCAGAAGGAAGTAACAAATAGATCGCAATAGGTTTTGTTGAAGGTGGTTGCCGGAGGTTTGTAGATAGTGGAACCGCCTCAGAGGGCGGTGGAGGCAGGTTCTCTGGATGCTTTCAAGAGAGAGCTAGAGAGGGCTCTTAAAAATAGCAGTCAGGCGATATGGGGAGAAGGCAGGAACGGGGTACTGATTGGGGATGATCAGCCATGATCACAGTGAATGGCGGTGCTGGCTTGAAGGGCCGAATGGCCTACTCCTGCACTTATAGTCTATTGATTCTCGAGCGTATGGAACGAGCTGACAGAGGAGCCAGATACTATACTGAGATGTAAACGATACTTTAGTAGGCGGCACGGCCGTGCAGCGCCAGAGACCCTGGGTCGATCCTGACTACAGGTGCTGCTGCATGGAGTTTGTACGTTCTCCCTGTGACCGCGTGGGTTTTCTCCGGGTGCTCCAGTTTCCTCCCACATTTCAAAGACATAGAAACATAGAAACATAGAAAATAGGTGCAGGAGTAGGCCATTCGGCCCTTCGAGCCTGCACCGCCATTCAATATGATCATGGCTGATCATCCAACTCAGTATCCTGTACCTGCCTTCTCTCCATACCCTCTGATCCCCTTAGCCACAAGGGCCACATCTAACTCCCTCTTAAACATAGCCAATGAACTGGCCTCAACTACCCTCTGTGGCAGAGAGTTCCAGAGATTCACCACTCTCTGTGTGAAAAAAGTTCTTCTCATCTCGGTTTTAAAGGATTTCCCCCTTATCCTTAAGCTGTGACCCCTTGTCCTGGACTTCCCCAACATCGGGAACAATCTTCCTGCATCTAGCCTGTCCAACCCCTTAAGAATTTTGTAAGTTTCTATAAGATCCCCTCTCAATCTCCTAAATTCTAGAGAGTATAAACCAAGTCTGTCTAGTCTTTCTCCATAAGACAGTCCTGACATCCCAGGAATCAGTCTGGTGAACCTTCTCTGCACATACAGACATACAGCTTTGTAGGTTAAAATACCTGTAAATTGCCCCTAGTGTGTAGGATGGAACTAATGTATGGGGTGGTCGCTGGTCGGTGCAGACTCGGTGTGACAAAGGGCCAATTTCCGTGCTGTATCTCTGAAGTCTAAAGTCAAAAGGTGATCGCGGTCCAAGCACTGGCTAGCATCCAGGAGTCATGTCCACAAGAAAACATGGATCACTAAGATAGACACAAAATGCTGGAGTAACTCAGCGGGGCAGGCAGCATCACTGGAGAGAAGGAATGGGTGACATTTCGGGTCATAGAAACATAGAAACATAGAAAATCGTGCAGGAGTAGGCCATTCAGCACATTCAATATGATCATGGCTGATCATCCAACTCAGTATCCCGTACCTGCCTTCTCTCCATACCCCCTGATCCCTTTAGCCACAAGGGCCACATCTAACTCCCTCTTAAATATAGCCAATGAACTGTGGCCTCAACTACCTTCTGTGGCAGAGAATTCCACAGATTCACCACTCTCTGTGTGAAAAAATGTTTTTCTCATCTCGGTCCTAAAAGATTTCCCCCTTATCCTTAAACTGTGTGGCCCCATGTTCTGGACTTCCCCAACATCTTCCTGCATCTAGCCTGTCCAGCCCCTTCGCTCCATAGATGCTGCTGCACCCGCTGAGTTTCTCCAGCATTTTTGTGTACCTTCGATCTTCCAGCATCTGCAGTTCCTTCTTGAACCCTTAAGAATTTTGTAAGTTTCTATAAGATCCCCCGCTCAATCTTCTAAATTCTAGCGAGTACAAGCCGAGTCTATCCAGTCTTCCTTCATATGAAAGATCACTATGTTGCTTTAGACAAGGTCTAAAGTGAAGGATTACCTGCAGCTGATGAGTGACGAGAATCACAGTTTTCTCTACGAGTGCTGTTTTGATGCATTGTTCAAAGACGTGCTTCCCGACGTGAGCATCCACAGCCGACAGGGAATCGTCCAGTAAATATATGTCCTGGTCTGAGTACACCGCTCGAGCGAGGCTGATCCGCTGCTTCTGACCCCCCGACAGGTTGATACCCATTTCACCCACCTGGGATGGAAGTAAAAAAAACTCAATTTACACTTAGACAAGGACAAGGACAACAGGACTTCATGGTCAGGTCAAGATCCCTTTACAACATCTGGGACATGAAAATGGCCACACATCTGGGGATCTGTACACTATCTCAGTGTAAAGCTGCTGTACACTGGTACTGTATCTGAAATGTATTTCAGTGCTTATGTATAGACAATAGACAATAGACTTCACCCCCTCCGAAGACTACGGAAAGCAGGCCTCCCCACCACACATCTACGGACTTTTTACAGGGGGACTGTCGAGAGCACACTGACATACGGCATCACTTCCTGGTTCGGGAGCTGCAAGGCGTACGAACGGCACCAACTGGACAGGATAGTGAAGACCGCAAGCAGGATTATTGGTGCTCCACTCCCCTTCCTGCTGGACATATATAAGAAGAGATGCATCAACAGAGCCATCTCCATCATCAAAGACCCTTACCACCCATCGCATGACTTTTTCACCATCCTCCCATCTGGGAAGAGGTACAGGAGCATCAGCTGCAAAACCAGCAGGATGCTCCTCAGCTTCTTCCCACAGGCTATAAGACTGTTAAATGAACTTTCCCCCTGCCAAGTATCGCGCACAAACCCCCCACACTGCAGCAGAGCCACTGTTGTGCCGCTGCCGGTCGGAACGGCTGTTGAATGTTATTGAATGTTATTAGAGAGTTAAATTGTTCATGACATGTATTTTAATTTATTTTGTAACGAAAACTGAATGGACACTGGTTGAGAAACGTTTTTTTGTTTCCTCTGAGTATGCGAATACTCAGGAAATGACAATAAAGATTTACAAATAGGTGCGGGAGTACGCTATTCAGCCCTTCGAGCCAGCACCGCCATTCAATGTGATCATGGCTGATCATCCACAATCAGTACCCCGTTCCTGCCTTCTCCCCATATCCCCTGACTCCGCTATCGTTAAGAGCCCTATCTAGTTCTCGCTTGAAAGTATCCAGAGAACCGGCCTCCACCGCCCTCTTGTGAACTTGTGAAAAGCTTTTCACTGTACATGTGCCAATAAACTATACTCAAACTGAAACTCAAGACATTTGGACAGGAACTGCAAGTAAGAATTTATTTATTCCGTTTTGGGGCAAATGACAATGAGCTATACTTGACTCTGGGTTACTTGGACAGGAGAGGAGCATGGAGTCATAGAGTGATACAGCGTGGAAACAGGCCCTTCGGCCCAACTTGCCCAGACTAGTCAACATGTCCCAGTTACACTTGCCTGCGCTTGGTCCGTATCCCTCCAAACCTGTCCTATCCACATACCTGTCCAACTGGTTCTTAAACATTGGGATAATCCCAGCCTCAACTACCTCCTCTGGCAGCTTGTTCCGTACACCCACCACCCTCTGTGTGAGAGGCAGAGAAATGGAGGCGTGATGTGGGCACAAGGAGTCGGCATAGATGGGCATCGCAGTCGGCATGGATGGGCTTGGCTGATGAGCCTGTTTCTATGCCATACAACTCCAGGTCTCGCTGAAAGCTTCTTACTTCAGTTGTGTCTCCAAAGGGCAGCGCGGCAAAGTCTTGTCCCAGACAGCAGATTTCAATCACCTTCTTGTACCTGGCCATTCATAAAGGAGAGGAATCATCAGTCAACATTGTTCCACCCTCTTAACACGCAGTGAGATCCCCCCCTCCCTCCCTCCCTCCTCCCCCCTCTCCCCTCCACGGCCAAACGCAGGCAGGTGGGACTAGTGTAGATAGGGCAAGTTGGGCCGAAGGGCCTGTTTCCACACTGTATCACTCCACAACTCTAATAACACAAACTCACAAAGCCATGCTCAAAACTCTCCGAGACTGCCTTACAAACTGATCTACAAACCTGCACGTCTTTGGAGTGTGGGAAGGAACCGGAGCATCCGGAGAAAACCCACGCGGTCACGGGAAGAACATGCAAACTCCGTACAGACAGCGCCTGTAGTCTGGATCGAACCCGGGTCTCCGGTGCTGTGAGGCAGCAACTCTACCGCTGCACCATCTTGCTGACCCTGAGTGATGAAGTTCAAATCACCGACTTTCTACGGCAGCAATTTAATTAATTAAATGAATCTATTCCACTATTACTGAAGGAAATATAAATGCCGGGAGTGCATTGTTTTTTTCCGTTAGTTTAGAGATACAGCGCGGAACAGGCACTTCGGCCCACCGAGTCCGCACCGACCAGCGATCCCCGCACACTAACGCTATCCTACACACACTGGGAACTAGTTACATTTAATCCAAGCCAATTAACCTACAAACCTTTTGTTTAAGAAGGAACTGCTGATGCTGGAAAATCGAAGGTAGACAAAAGTGCTGGAGAAACTCAGTGGATGCAGCAGCATCTGTGGAGCGAAGGAAATAGGCAACGTTTCGGCCTGAAACCCGAAGCTTTTCGGCCCGAAACGTTGCCTATTTCCCAAGGGTTTCGGCCCGAAACGTTGCCTATTTCCCAAGGGTTTCGGCCCGAAACGTTGCCTATTTCCTTTGCTCCATAGATGCTGCTGCACCCGCTGAGTTTCTCCTGCACTTTGTTTTGTTAACCTACAAACCTGTTCATCTCTCGAGTGCGGGAGGAAATCAAAGATCTCGGAGAAAACCCACACGGTCACGGGGAGAAGGTACAAACTCTGTACCGACAGCACCCGTAGTCTGGATTGAACCCGGGGCCTCTGGCGCTGTGAGGCAGCAACTCTACCGCTGAACCAACATGCCGTCCGAGTTTTTACATGTATTTGCTACATAAATGTAGGCAGTTGGATTAAAGCTGTGTACTCTGCTGGCTTTTGTAGGGTAGCAAGTTAAACTAATGCATAGTTTAGACCAAGAGTAGGGGGATTGTCCTTGATGTCCCAAACAATAGTCACCCTTCAACCTCAAACATGCGTTCCCTGATTGTTTGATGGTTTTATTCACCGCTATGCTCAAAATCAGCTGCTTTGAATTCAACGACCTCGTTTTAGAAGGACCTTGTTATCGGTGAAGTGCTTTGTGAGGGAACAAAGTGTGTTACATAAACGTTAATGCATCTCGTTAACCTACACGCAACATTATATAACCTCATTTTGGTTTTCCATAATCAGAAAATGGGCTAATGCAGGCCTGGCATGGAAAATTCCATTTAGATTCATGACTGCCTTGTCCACTCATTTAAACTTATGTAACTTTATTTAAAGTGTCGTACTGTAGCGGAGCCTGCTGGCGCACGCAGGCGTCGAACCCAGCGTTCAGAAGCCACGGTCACGTGACTCGGGAGGGGCTGTTTGTTTTCGCGCGGTTTTGCTTTCGCGCGCCGGTTCAGCGCTGACCGCTGATGTGGCCGGCCGTGTCGAGAGCGCGTGTTTGCCGAAAAGTGAATTTTCGAATAAAAATTTGCTTAAAACCTCAGTTGGCGTTCTTGAGACCGGCAAAGCAGTACTTTTATATTCTTTAGCCCAAGTAGCAAATGTTCTGAACGTTTTGTATCTCTTCCTCTCTTCCGTTTCACTCTACGCACAGTTTAGAAATATAGAAACATAGAAACATAGAAATTAGGTGCAGGAGTAGAGGCCATTCGGCCCTTCGAGCCTGCACCGCCATTCAATATGATCATGGCTGATCATCCAACTCAGTATCCTGTACCTGCCTTCTCTCCATACCCCCTGATCCCTTTAGCCACAAGGGCCACATCTAACTCCCTCTTAAATATAGCCAATGAACTGTGGCCTCAACTACCCTCTGTGGCAGAGAGTTCCAGAGATTCACCACTCTGTGTGTGAAAAAAGTTCTTCTCATCTCAGTTTTAAAGGATTTCCCCCTTATCCTTAAGCTGTGACCCCTTGTCCTGGACTTCCCCAACATCGGGAGCAATCTTCCTGCATCTAGCCTGTCCAACCCCTAAGTTTGCACCTAAACCATTGTGAAACCTATTAGCATTGCTCACTTCTTCCTAATTCCTATTTCCTTCTGTAATCCAATCTTACTCGAGCTGCTGAGGGCTCTCGACCCGAGACGCCACCCATTCCTTCTCTCCAGAGATGCTGCCTGTCCCGCTGAGTTACTCCAGTTTCTTGTGTCGATCTCATTCCAGCTGCAGTTTTTTGCCCACCGAGTACTGACGAAACTATCGTTTTTCAATGGGATTTAGTTGAGTTTATAGACACAACATGGAGACAGACCCTTCCATTCACGGAGTCCACACCACCCATCGATCACCCGTTCACACTAGTTCTATGTTATCCCACTTTCTCATCCACTCCCTGCACACTGGGGGACAATTTACAAAGGGCCGATTAGCCCACAAACCCGCACGTCTTTGGAACATAGGAGGGAAACCGGAGCACCCGGAGAAAGCTCACGCAAGTCACAGGGAGAACGTGCAAACTCCGTACAGCCAGCACCTGGAGTCAGGATCGAACCCAGGACACTAGCGCTGCGAGGTTGCAGCTGTACCGCTGTGCTACCGTGCCTGTATCTGTATGTATTGTGCTTCCAGGCCTGCAGGTGGGAATTTCACTGTTCCGTTGCCTTGGTGAATGACAATTTAAACACTCTCGACCCTTGACTCCGGAAGTGTTTGATTCTCTCACCAAGGCCAGGATTTGAATTTTGACTGGGATCTGAGATTGACAAATGATCCAAGCACCTAAATAATTGGAGAGCTACTAGTGTAGCTGACTTCTTCTTAACTCCTCTTCACTTCTTCAATCCAATCTTACTCCAGCTGCACCTAATGCCCGGAGCTGAAATCTCTATCTAAAGTACCATTCACATTCATTTTATGCACGATTTTTCAGTTGAATTTAGTTTAGTTTCAAGATACACCGTGCCAACTGACCCTTCCATCCACCGAGTCCATGTAACTCAGCGGGACAGGCAGCATCTCTGGAGAGACCCTTCTCCAGTCTTCAGCCAGTCTGAAGAAGGTCTCAACCCAAAACGTCACCCATTCCTTCTATCCAGAGGTGCTACCTGTCCTGCTGAGTTACTCCAGCATTCTGTGGCCATATGCTTGTGTATAGTCATCCTTGTACTGAACTGTGCAGAAAAAGGAATTTCACATTAGGACATGTGTCTAAATTACCAATGAATCATTTTTACTCATTACAGAGCATCTGATCAAAGGCCAGCACAGTGGCGCAGCGGGTAGAGCTGCTGCCTCCCAGCGCCAGAGACCCTGGTTCAATCCTGATCCCGGTTGCTGTCTATGTGGTGTTTGCACATTTCCCCCTGTGACTTGGCCTCCACAGTAGGTTCCACACATTCACCATCCTCTGGCTAGAATCTCCTCCTCATCTCCAAAGTGCACACTCGGGGGCAATATACCGGAGGGCCGATTAACATACGTCTTTGGGATGCGGGAGGAAACCGGAGCACCTGGAAGAAACCCGCCCAGTCACAGGGAGAACGTGCAAACTCCACGCATACAGCACCTGTGGTCAGGATCGAACCTGCGTCTCTTGCACTGTGAGGCAGCAACTCTACCAGCTGAGCCACTGTGCCACCGACATGCCATTGAAGTCAATTGCAGGAGTGTTAGATAAAGTGCAGCCATTTGGATTGACCATGTTTAATTTACAATGGAGATGAGTCGAGGAACATTTCTATTATGAAAGAATATATAAATAATGGAAGTACAGGGACGAGGGGTTTCATGTCATTAAGGATACAACATAATGCTCACAGTTCAGTAGCCACTGGGCCTACAGACATACACCAACGTGGTTTCATGTACAGACTGCTCCATAATTACATTTCTCATTTCAATCTCCCTGCAGAATACAGTTTCATGATTTCAGTTTTGAGGAGTTCATTTATCACCTGAAGCAAGTGAATAGCTTAGACATGTGGAGTTACTAAACCATTTTTTCAGCCGACTTGAACTTTAAGTAGAACTGACAGCTTGCTCAGTCTAAACTCAAACCTGTTTCTTTCTGCATTTCATTAGCCTTCCTGTCAGTGAAATACAGTCGGAATATCCAACTGCAAGAGAAAGCAGAGGCAATGACAGCTCGATATCCCGATAAACTGGTAACCTGATTATAGAACGTAAAACGAGTACATTCCAACCTGCGCTCCAAGGAATAAGGTCCGAGCTGACCCGACCTCTCCCTGCAGCTCAGATCCTCGGATCCTGGCAACAGCAGTGGCACAGCGGTAGAGTTGCTGCCTCACAGCGCCAGAGACCTGGGTTCGATCCCAACTGCGGGTGCTGTCTGTGTGGAGTGTGTGCGTTCTCCATGTGACTTGCGTGGGTTTTCTCCGGGTGCTCCAGTTTCCTCCCACACTCCAAATATGTGTGGGTTTAAAGGTTAATTGGCTTCTGTAAACTGACCCTATTGTGTAGGATAGAATTAGTGAATGGGGGGGTCGCTGGTCGTCATGGAGTCGTGACAAGGGGGAGGTGGGTTGGTTGTAGGTTTGTTACCTAAACTTAGAGAATTCAATGTTCATATCGTTAGGCTGTAAGTTGCTCAGTTAAGCTGTAATGAATTATCTTTATGCATCAACGTAGTTCTCAGTTTAGTTCAGTTTAGAGATACAAAGCGGAAACAGGCCCTTCGGCCCACCGAGTCCGCGCCGACCAGCGGTCCCCGCATACATTAACACCGTCCAACACACACTAGGGACAATTTTTACATTTACACCAAGTCAATTCACCTACAAACCTGTTCGTTTTTGGAGTGTGGGAGGAAACCGAAGATCTCGGAGAAATCCCACACGATCACAGGGAGAACGTGCAAACTCCGCACAGACAGCACCCGTGGTCGGGATCTAATCCGGGTCACCAGCGCTGCAAGTGCTGTAAGGCGGCAACTCTACCGCTGCGCCACCGTGACCGCCCCCGTGATACTGTTCATAAAGTCTACTAATTCATTAATTCCAAATCTGCCTCGATTTTCTGTTTTCCATTGCACTAGTTCTGTATCTGCACATCTGCACTAGTTCAATATCTGCACATCTGCACTAGCTCTGTATCTGCACATCTGCACTAGTTCTGTATCTACACATCTGCACTAGTTCTGTATCTACACATCTGCACTAGTTCTGTATCTACACATCTGCACTAGTTCTGTATCTACACATCTGCACTAGTTCTGTATCTACACATCTGCACTAGTTCTGTATCTACACATCTGCACTAGTTCTGTATCTGCACATCTGCACTAGTTCTGTATCTACACATCTGCACTAGTTCTGTATCTGCACATCTGCACTAGTTCTGTATCTACACATCTGCACTAGTTCTGTATCTACACATCTGCACTAGTTCTGTATCTACACATCTGCACTAGTTCTGTATCTACACATCTGCACTAGTTCTGTATCTGCACATCTGCACTAGCACTAGTTCTGTATCTGCACATCTGCACTAGTTCTGTATCTGCACATCTGCACTAGTTCTGTATCTGCACATCTGCACTAGCTCTGTATCTCTTTCTCGTGAGTTTCTGCCTTTGTGGCTGTTTGCATCCAAGTCTGTGCCCAAGTGCAGGTGCTTTTGAAGAGCTTTGATGCTTCTCAGCTGCTTATTCTCCTTGCCTCTCAATGTTTAATGCTTTTGCTCATTATTTGACTCAGATGATCTGTTCCACTTTCCCATTTACAATTCCTCTTGGAATTGATTGCTTTTTCCATTATGTTGCCTCTGTGTCATTCTGTACTAATGCATCTGTTCACAGCATGGTATTTGGTTGTGAAATACAAGGCTGAGATTTGAATAATTATTTGGCCTGCTCACCACAACCATGTTGCCTGAACTGCAAATTTACTACCAACTAGTAGAAAACTGCTTGATGACAAAGAAATATCTAATGATATTAAATATCGTTTAATATTAATGTAAGATATAAGATAATTTAATATTTGAGCAGTAGAGATGGGTGTAGATGTGTGGACCCCACATGTTACCTTATTATCACATATGTTTATATTATATAAAATAGAAAAATAGAAAATAGGTGCATTCGGCCCTTCGATCCAGCACCGCCATTCATTGTGATCATGGCTGATCGTCCCCTATCAATAACCCATACCTGCCTTCTCTCCATATCCCTTGATTCCACTAGCCCCTACAGCTCTATCTAACTCTCTCTTCAATCCATCCAGTGACTTGGCCTCCACTGCCCTCTGTGGCAGGGAATTCCACACATTCACAACTCTCTGGGTGAAAACGTTTTTTCTCACCTCAGTCTTAAATGGCCTCCCCTTTATTCTAACACTGTGGCCCCTGGTTCTGGACTCGCCCAACATTGGGACCATTTTTCCTGCATCTAGCTTGTCCAGTCCTTTTATAATTTTATATGTTTCTATAAGATTCCCCCTCATCCTTCTAAACTCCAGTGAATACAAGCCTAGTCTTTTCAATTTTTCCTCATACGACAGTCCCGCCATCCAAGGGATCAATCTCGTGAACCTACGCTGCACTGCCTCAATCACAAGGATGGCCTTCCTCAAATTAGGAGACCAAAACTGTACACAATACCCCAGATGTGGTCTCACCAGAGCCCTATACAACTGCAGAAGAACCTCTTTATTCGTATACTGAAATCCGCTTGTTATGAAGAGGATCTTACAAAATCTTACAAAAAAGATATATATTATTAATAAACTAAGACTTGAATGTAAAATATTGAAGTTAATAAATATCTAGTAAAATATTGGTGTCTCAGAAAATATAAGATATAAATCAAAAATATTAAAAATATGAAATATCTTAAAAGATCAATATTAGGGTGAAAGGTATTAGCGTGGCATGGTGGCCCAGCGGTAGAGCTGCTGCCTTACAGCTCTAGAGACCTGAGTTTGTTCCTGACTATGGGTGCTGTCTGTACGTTCTCCATGTGACCCTATGAGTTCCCTCCGGGTGCTCCGGTTTCCTCCCACACTCCAAAGACATGCGGGTTTGTAGGTTAATTGGCTTCTGTAAATTGTCCCCAGTGTGTAAGATGGAAATAGTGTAGAGGGGTGAAAGCTGGTCAGCATGGACTCGGTGGGTCGAAGGGCCTGTTTCCATGCTGTATCTCCGAAAGGACAACTTCCTCGTGGCGATCCCTGGAAGCGACGCACTCTGTGACGCGTCGGGCGCCTATTCTGTCAACGTGTTGGACGATGCCGGGCGCAAACAGCGAGCAACATCGTCTGACACATGAGCGTACGATCGTTCACCGAACTGAACCAAACTGAACTGAACGGAACGAAATTAAATCGATTGAAGATCAACACACTTACCTTTCATTATCTAACGTCCTTCCAAATAATATGTTTTCCCTGATTGTCCCATGAAATATCCAAGCTTGCTGGGATACAAAGGCCAGTGATTCATTGACAGCGACCGTCCCACTATGCAGATTCATCTGCAACGAGGAAAATAAATGATGAAACTAGATCCCTGCCTCTGCAACATGCAAATGGTCCTAATGTCAACTTCCTGCCTAAATCTTCAGTGATTAAACCAGTTATGATTTGATGGGAAAATCAAACATTTTCCTGAAGTTAATCGGGAGATTTTTGCGCAGCGCCAGAGACCCGTGTTCGATCACGACCTCGGGTGCGGCCCGTGTGGAGTTTGCACGTTCTCCCATGTGACCGCGTGGGTTTTCTCCGTGCGAGTTTGTAGGTGAATTGGTCCGCTGTAAAGTTTCCCCTGGTGTGTAGGGGAGTGGATAAAAAAAGTGGGAAAACATAGAACGAGTGTGAACAGGTGATCGATGGTCGGCATGGAGTCGGTGGGCCGAATGGCCTGCTTCCATGTTGTATCTTTCAATCCACACGATGCAATTTTACAATATGGGATTATATCTAATAAGCACGTACATTTATTTGGCCAACATAATGTGCAGTCAGAACAACATATTTTCCTCCCAAATTTCCGCAGCGACAGTCGTAATAAATCTATCCATCATCCTTTTTTGTTATTTATGGGGAATTTTCCCATTGAGACTAGTCCCACATTATAGACACTTTCACATCCACCTACTATACAGTAGAGGCCCTTCCCATCAGAACTGCCCCCTCCATCGACTCCTTTAAGTCAGTGCTAAAAACGTATCTATACTCCCAAGCCTTTCCTGACGTCCACTGAGCGAGGGCTACATGTATATATGTATGTAGTTTGTTTGTTTATACTATTCTTATAACAAATGTAAAGCACTTTGGCCAACGAGAGTTGTTTTTTAAATGTTCTATATAAATAAATGTGACTTAATTTGACTTACACTCAGAAAGAGCTTCTTCCCCTGTGTTATCAGGCTTCTGAACGGTTCATTCCATAAGCAAGGGTACTGTCCCATTCACCATCTACCCCATTGTGGACATTGGACTTTGGTTCTGGAACTGATGCATGGATTTGGACCAAACGCGGGCAGGTGGGACTAGTGTAGATGGGGCAGGTTGTTCAGCATGGGCAAGCAGGGCCGAAGGGCCTGTTTCCATCCTGTCTGACTACATGATACTCTACAATGCTGCAAACTATATTTGGCACTGTGTATCTTCCCCCTTGCTCTATCTAACATACTTGAGTTTGACTTAATTGTATTTATGTAGATTATACCTGATCTGCTTGTAGAGCAAATCAAACAACACTTTTCATTGTTCGTTGACACACGTGACAGGAATAAACATAAACCTAAACATATGCAACATAGAAACATAGAAAATAGGTGATGGAGTAGGCCATTCGGCCCTTCAAGCCATCACCGCCATTCAACATGATCATGGCTGATCATCCAGTTCCTGCTTTCTCCCCATATCTCTTGATTCCGTTAGCCCGAAGAGCTATATCTACCTCTCCCTTGAAAACATCCAGTGAATTGGCCCCCACTCTCTTCTGTGGCAGAGAATTCCACAGATTCACAACTTTCTGGGTGAAAAAAATGTTCCTCATCTAAATGGCCTACCCCTTATTCTTAAACTGTGACCCCTGGTTCTAGACCCCCCCCAACATCGGGAACATTTTTCCTGCATCTAGCCTGTCCAATCCCTTAAGAATTTAAGTCCAGTCATTCCATTCTTTCAATAGACAATAGGTGCAGGAGTAGGCCATTCGGCCCCGAGCCAGCACCGCCATTCAATGTGATCATGGCTGATCATCCCCAATCAGTATCCCGTTCCTGCCTTATCCCCATATCCCCTGACTCCACTATCTTTATGAATCATATAGAAACATAGAAACATAGAAATTAGGTGCAGGAGTAGGACATTCGGCCCTTCGAGCCTGCACCGCCATTCAATATGATCATGGCTGATCATCCAACTCAGTATCCCGTACCTGCCTTCTCTCCATACCCTCTTATCCCCTTAGCCACAAGGGCCACATCTAACTCCCTCTTAAATATAGCCAATGAACTGGCCTCGACTACCCTCTGTGGCAGAGAGTTCCAGAGATTCACCACTCTCTGTGTGAAAAAAGTTCTTCTCATCTCAGTTTTAAAGGATTTCCCCCTTATCCTTAAGCTGTGAACCCTTGTCCTGGACTTCCCCAACATCGGGAACAATCTTCCTGCACCTAGCCTGTCCAACCCCTTAAGAATTTTGTAAGTTTCTATAAGATCCCCTCTCAATCTCCTAAATTCTAGAGAGTATAAACCAAGTCTATCCAGTCTTTCTTCATAAGACAGTCCTGACATCCCAGGAATCAGTCTGGTGAACCTTCTCTGCACTCCCTCTATGGCAATAATGTCCTTCCTCAGATTTGGAGGCCAGAACTGTCAACAGTCCGCAGATGGAACCAGTTTTGTTATCAAACAGTAAAATGTCCATACCTGTCCAAGCAGAGCAGATAGTAAAGAACTCTTCCCGCTTCCTACATTTCCACAAACTCCCAAAAGCATTCCCTGAAAAAGCCACCATAAGTTATATAGTTGACACTTGAAAACAAGATAAATTTCAATCTCTTCTTTGCCGGCTGATGGGAAAGCAGTACGTACCTTTTCCAAGTTGAGGGTGAGGTTGCAAAGAGTCGTTGAGGCAACACCACCTTCCTCTGATGCAGTTTCAGGGGCCGACTGACCCACCTGCCCATTAATATTGGTCTGCCGTGTTTTGTCGGTGTCAAAGGCATCTTTTCTATTTGAGACCCCGTCGCCAGGATTTGGTGCCCCTTCATCCCCATTTGCACTGCTCCACGAGAGCGATGCATTGTCCAACACCACTGCATAAGGCGAATCTTGCAGAGATTTCACATAGACTTCAGGGTTCTCCATTATCAAAATTTTCTAATAAACAAAAGAAGTTATTAAATGCAATTGCAAATGCAACGTGCAAACCAGATTCAGCGACAGTTTCGTCCCAGCTGTTATCAGGCAACTGAACCATCCCACCACAACCAGCGAGCAGTCCTGAGCTACTATCTACCTCTGTGAAGACCCTCAGGCTATCTTTAATCAGACTTTACTGGAGTTTATCTTGCACTAAACGTTATTCCCTCCATCACGTATCTGTGCACTGTGGACGGCTCGATTGTAAATCGTGCATCTGTCTTTCTGCTGACTGGACAGCATGCAACAAAAAAGCTTTTCACTTTTCAATTTTGTAGAATTCCCTGCCACAGAGGGCAGTGGAGGTCTAATCACTGGATGGATTTAAGAGAGAGTTAGATAGAGCTCTAGGGGTTAGTGGAATCAAGGGATACTGCAGTTGTACAGGGTATTGGTGAGACCACACCTGGAGTATTGCGTACAGTTTTGGTCTCCAAATCTGAGGAAGGACATTCTTGCCTTAGAGGGAGTACAGAGAAGGTTCACCAGACTGATCCCTGGGATGTCAGGACTTTCATGTGAAGAAAGACTGGATAGACTAGGCTTGTACTCGCTAGAATTTAGAAGATTGAGGGGGGATCTTATAGAAACTTACAAAATTCTTAGGGGGTTGGACAGGCTAGATGCAGGAAGATTGTTCCCGATGTTGGGGAAGTCCAGGACAAGGGGTCACAGTTTAAGGATGAAGGGGAAATCCTTTAGGACCGAGATGAGAAAAAAATTTTTCACGCAGAGAGTGGTGAATCTCTGGAACTCTCTGCCACAGAAGGTAGTTGAGACCAGTTCATTGGCTATATTTAAGAGGGAGTTAGATGTGGCCCTTGTGGCTAAAGGGATCATGGGGTATGGAGAGAAGGCAGGTACAGGATACTGAGTTGGACGATCAGCCATGATCATATTGAATGCCGGTGCAGGCTCGAAGGGCCGAATGGCCTACTCCTGCACCTATTTTCTAAGTTTCTATGTACCTTAATACACGTGACAATAGACCAAGCTTAGTTAAACTGAACTAAACTAAACTAAACTAAATATTAATAGGAATTTTTGAATTATTTAATCGCCCATTTCAAAATAACTTTTGTATCTTTTTTTTTAAATTGAGGTGTAAAATTATCAAAAATATTTTCTTTTACCTTTAACCTTCTCAAAGAAACTCTGGCCTCTGCAAACCCTTTAACGGAATAGGGCGCAGTACCCAATGTGAATCTCATGACCGTGAAGACTGCGATCACAGTGAATGCCTAGAATGATGAGAGGAATTAAAAGAATTAGTGGGTTTCAATTCACAGCCAGGAAGGAACTGCAGATGCCGGTTTATACCAAAGGTAGACACAAAAAGCTGGAGTAACTCAGCGGGTCAAGCAGCATCTCTGGAGAAAAGGAAAAGGTGACGTTTATTAGGGTGTGTATATGTGGGGGGGGGGTGAAACATGGTTTTGGTCTCTTCCTTCGGGGGAAATGCGACTTGTTCTCGTCGTATCCCCCTTCTCTGCCTCCGTCTGCGCTGAGTCCTAATGGCGGAGCTGGTGGCCTCCAACTGCGACCGACCTCGAGGCTCCGGAGGCGGGGTCAGCCAGGACTTACCTGCGCGAGGCCGGCCGAATTCGGGCTGTGGCGGCGTTCCGGTGACCCGGTGGCAGCGACCTGAATTCGGGTCTCGGCCGCGGGCCCAGTGGACGACATCGTCGGGAGCGCGCAGGTCACAGGTTGGTGACCTGTTTTCCCCGGAGCTCCCGCAACGGCAAGCTGCGTCCGCTGGACTGGAGGGCAGAATCTTCGGCAGTTTCGACCGCCACGGGCCGCGGAGCGTGAACCGGCCTGTTCGCGGAGCACGGTCGAGGCACGGGACTGGCTTACCATCACCCGGCGGGGTCCACAACAACGGAAGCCTGGATCGCCTCAACGCAGAGGGAGAACAAGGAGGGAAGAGACTTTTGCCTCCATCACAGTGAGGAGGCGCCTGGTGAACTCACTGTGGTGGATGTTAATTTGTGTTTATCGCGTGTTTCTGTTATTTATTATTCTATGTATGACTGCAGGCACGGAATTTCGTTCAGACCGATAGATCTGAATGACAATAAAGGAATTCAAATTCAAATTTAAGTGAAAAGCTACAAAGAACAAATGAATGAAAAGTATGCAAAAGGACAAATCAAAGCCAGCCAGACGAACAAGGATAGATGGAGCCCACAATGGTCCATTGTTGGCTGTGGAGCGAGTGAATACACACAGTGAGATTAAGCAGGATGGCAGTGAAGCAAGTAGGGCGACTAGGGTGGGGGAGGGATGGAGCGAGAGGGGGTGTAAGGGTCACTTTAGTTTAGTTTAGTTTAGAGATACAGAGCAGAAACAGGCCCTTTGAACCACCGAGTCGGCAACGCCCAGCGATCCCTGCACATCAACTCCATCCTACACACACTAGGGAGAATTTTACATTTACAAAGCCAATTAACCTACAAACCTGCACGTCTTTGGAGTGTGGGAGGAAACCGAAGATCTCGGTGAAAACCCACGCAGGTCACGGGGAGAACGTATAATCTCCATACAGACAGCGCCCGTAGTCAGGATCGAACCCGGGTCTCTGGCGCTGCAAGGCAGTAGCTCTACTGCTGCGCCACCGTGCCGCCCTTACTTGAAGTTAGAGAAATCAATATCCATATGGTCATAAGGTCATAGGTGTGAGGGCCATTTGAATCAGGCCATTCGGCCCATCAAGTCTACTCCAGCATTCAATCATGGCTGATCTATCTCTCCCTCCTAACCCCATTCTCCTGCCTTCTCCCCATAACCCCTGACACCCGCACTAATCAAGAATCAATCTATCTCTGCCTTAAAAATATCCACTAACTTGGTCTCCACAGCCATGTGTGGCAATGAATTCCACAGATTCACCAGCCTCTGAGTAAATTAATGTCTTCACATCTCCTTCCTAAAAGAACGACCTTTAATTCTGAGGCTATGACCTCTAGTCCTAGACTCTCCCACTAGTGGAAACATCTTCTCCGTGTCCACTCTATCCAGGCCTTTCACTATTCTGTACGTTTCATTGAGGTCCCCCCCTTATTCTTCTAGACTCCAGAGAGTTCAGGCCCACAGCCGACAAACGCTCATCATAGGTTTGTTGCCAAATTCCATCTGTTCTTACCGTGGATGCAGTCAGCTCTTGACCCAACAGTGTGTGTACAACAAAGGTGACGACTGTGGCAAACGCTGGGACCGTCGGTGCCAGGGAATTATTTACACTCTGTACATATCCGGCTTTTCGAAATATATTTGTTTCCTTTTTCCTCACATCTGTATTGGAAAATGAAGAATGTAAATGATCCTGATGTAGAGTCCGTGAAGACCAGCGATCCCCGCACACTAGCAACATCCTACACACATGCACACGCACACGCACACGCACACACACACACACACGCACTCACACGCGCACGCACACACACACACGCACACACACGCACACGCACACACACACGCACACACACGCACACACACGCACGCGCACGCACGCGCACGCACCCACACACACACACACACACACGGGACAATTTACAATTTACCCAAACCAATTAATCTACAAACCCGCACGTCTTTGGAGTGTGGGAAGAAACCGGAGCACCAGGAGAAAACCCACGCAGGTCACGGGGAGAACGTACAAACTCCGTACAGACAGCACCTGTAGTGAGGATCGAACCCGGGTCTCTGGCGCTGTGAGGTAGCAACTCTACCGCTGCACCACTGTGGCGCCCTTCACACCAAGTTTAAAGTAATGGAAGGTACTTAAGATTCATGTTGTTTATAATACACTGACAATTTTTTGAAGAGGTTACTAGGGAAATTGACGAGGGTAAAGCAGTGGATGTTGTCTATATGGACTTTAGTAAGGCCTTTGACAAGGTTCCTCATGGAAGGTTGGTTAAGAAGGTTCAACTGTTGGGTATAAATGCAGGAATAGCAAGATGGATTCAACAGTGGCTGAATGGGAGAAGCCAGAGGGTAATGGTGGATGGCTGTTTATCGGGTTGGAGGCAGGTGACTAGTGGGGTGCCTCAGGGATCTGTGTTGGGTCCTTTGTTGTTTGTCATGTACATCAATGATCTGGATGAAGGTGTGGTAAATTGGATTAGTAAGTATGCAGATGATACCAAGATAGGGGGTGTTGTGGATAATGAAGAGGATTTCCAAAGTCTACAGAGTGATTTAGGCCATTTGGAAAAATGGGCTGAAAGATGGCAGATGGAGTTTAATGCTGATAAATGTGAGGTGCTACACCTTGGCAGGACAAATCAAAATAGGACGTACATGGTAAATGGTAGGGAATTGAAGAATACAGTTGAACAGAGGGATCTGGGTATAACCGTGCATAGTTCCTTGAAGGTGGAATCTCATATAGATAGGGTGGTAAAGAAAGCTTTTGGTATGCTAGCCTTTATAAATCAGAGCATTGAGTATAGAAGCTGGGATGTAATGGTAAAATTGTACAATGCATTAGTGAGACCAAATCTGGAGTATGGTGTACAATTTTGGTCGCCCAATTATAGGAAGGATGTCAACAAAATAGAGAGAGTACAGAGGAGATTTACTAGAATGTTGCCTGGGTTTCAGCAACTAAGTTACAGAGAAAGGTTGAATAAGTTAGGTCTTTATTCTCTGGAGCGCAGAAGGTTGAGGGGGGACTTGATAGAGGTCTTTAAAATGATGAGAGGGATAGACAGAGTTGATGTGGACAAGCTTTTCCCTTTGAGAATAGGGAGGATTCAAACAAGAGGACATGACTTCAGAATTAAGGGACAGAAGTTTAGGGGTAATATGAGGGGGAACTTCTTTACTCAGAGAGTGGTAGCGGTGTGGAATGAGCTTCCAGTGGAAGTGGTGGAGGCAGGTTCATTGGTATCATTTAAAAATAAATTGGATAGGCATATGGATCAGAAGGGAATGGAGGGTTATGGTATGAGTGCAGGCAGGTGGGACTAAGGGGAAAAAAAATTTGTTCGGCACGGACTTGTAGGGCCGAGATGGCCTGTTTCCGTGCTGTAATTGTTATATGGTTATATGGTTACTGACAAGGAAGTGCAAATGCTGGTTTAGACCAAAGATTGGTTGAAATATGCTTGATATGAAAACCCTTTTCTGGTAAATGAATGCAGCTTTAAAGGCAGGTTTTAAATCAGAGTGTTTAAAGAAACAACAGGTTCAAGACTAACCTTCCCCACATCCACCAGGCTCTTGAGCATTGTAAACACCCACCTCAACCATGAATTTCTATGGATAAACACAAAATGCTGGAGTAACTCAGCGGGACAGGCAGAATCTCTGGATAGAAGGAATGGGTGAAGAAGGGTCTCGACCCGAAACGTCACCCATTCCTTCTATCTAGAGGTGTTGCCTGTCCCGCTGAGTTACTCCAGGGGGACAGGCAACAGCGTTTCAACGCCAGCGTGTGGAGATGGGGGCTCCCTCCCCCAGAGCCCAGCCTGTGAATGCGGAGCAGAGCAACAGAGCAGCCAACCATGTCATCTCTGGGTGCCCGCTCTACCACCCACCAAATGGAGCTGTGTCAGGGCCTGGCAGACATTGACGTAACAGAGACAACAACCTGGCTGCTCAACACCCGGCTTGTGATCTAACGATTCCTTTGGTTTATGTTTCATTTGCAAGAAGTAGAGAAGGCCTGTCCCGGTGAGTTACTCCAGCATTTTATGTCTACCTTCGGTTTAAACCAGCATCTGCAGTTCCTTCCTGCACTGTCTTTGTTTGCATTAAGGACTATGGGTTTTTTTTTTGCATTCATATTGTGGTTATTTTGAGTTATTTTGCTTATTATATACTAACTGTGTAGATTGCATTTCCATTGCTGCTGAAAGTAATAATTTCATTACTTTTCATTGTTCCATTGCCGGCACAACACACTGCATTCTCCTGACTCATTCCCTCTGTTACTTCAAGTACAACATACAACAAACTTTTCCAGCGTGCACAAAGACTTCAACGGAGAACGAGGACTTCAAAATGGTTTCTTATGTCGAGCATGCCGTATTTATACGTAGGACTTAAAGTGCTGGAATAACTCAGCGGTTCAGGCAGCATCTCTGGAGGACTGGATAGGCAACATTTTGGGTTGGGACCCTTCTTCAGAAAAATCACCTATCCAAGTTCTCCAAAGATGCTGCCTGACCCGCTGAGTTACTCCAGGATTTTGTGTTTAGTTTACAGCATAGAAACAGACCCTTCAGCCCACCATGGGGGTCACAAGGAGAACGTGCAAACTCCACACAGACAGCACCCGAGGTCAGGATCGAACTGGGGTCTCTGGTGCTGTGAGGCAGCAACTCTACCACTGCACCACTCTGCCTCTTTTCCACGCAAGATTCCAGCTTCTGCACTTCCTTGCTTTTCACTTTGAGTTTCAGTTCAGTCTGGTTTATTGTCACATGTACCGAGGTACAGTGAAAAGCTTTTTGCTGCGTGCTAACCAGTCAGCGGAAAGACAACACAGGATTACAGTCGAGCCGTCCACAGTGTTGTGTTTATAAGAAGTTCATGTCAATCTTATGCCAGGATTGATTTATTCACCTTACCTTTAACAGAACGACCAAATGATTTTTCCCATGCATACATTTTAATAAGTTTAATATGCGTCAGCACTTCGTTCATCAGTCGAACGCGAGTATCTGTCTGTGTGATGGCTTTACTCCGAAATCTCATCACTAATTGTGCCAGTAACATCTGAAACCAATAAAAAAAAGTACATTTGCGATACTTTCTTGAACAGGGTATAGATTGAATGCCGGAATAGACATTATGGGCCGAATGGCCTGATTCTGCTCGTATCGTTTATGAGCTTATGAAATGCAAAAAAATAATTTCCAGGCAGGGGCGGCACGATGTTGCAGCGGTGGAGTTGCTGCCTTACAGCGCCAGAGACCCGGGTTCGATCCTGACTACGGGCGCTGTCTGTAAGGAGTTTCAACGTTCTCCCCGTGACCTGCGTGGGTTTTTCCCCCGGCTGCTCCGGTTTCCTCCCACTCTACAAAGACGTGCAGCTTTGCAGGCTAATTAGCTTGGGTAAATTTGTAAATGATCCCTAGTGTGTGTAGGATAGTCCTACTGCACGGGGATCGCTTGTGGGCGCGGACTAGATGCGCCGAAGGGCCTGTTCCCGTGCGGTATCATTTTAAAACATTTAAAGTAAACTAACAATGTCACAAAGTGCTGGAGTAACTCAGCGGGTCAGGCAGCATCTCTGGAGAACATGGTTGGGCAATGTTTCTCCAGACTGCTTGTAAGGGAGGAGAGAAGACAGCTGATAAAAGGGAGCGGCAGAACAAACCGTGGCACGTAATAGATGGATACAGGGCGGGGGGGGGGGGCGGGGGGGTTGATTTAATAGAAAGGTTCTGACTTCCTACCCTATCCTTGCCTCTCATAATTTTATATCCTTTAATCAGATCTCACTTCAATAGACAATAGGTGCAGGAGTAGGCCATTCGGCCCTTCGAGCCAGCACCGCCATTCAATGTGATCATGGCTGATCACCCCCAATCAGTACCCCGTTCCTGCCTTCTCTCCATATCCCCCGACTCTGCTACCTTTAAGAGCCCTATCTAGCTCTCTCTTGAAAGCATCCAGAGAACCGGCCTCCACCGCCCTCTGAGGCAGAGAATTCCACAGACTCACCACTCTCTGCGAGAAAAAGTGTTTCCTCGTCTCCGTTCTAAATGGCAAACTCCTTATTCTTAAACTGTGTGGCCCCTGGTTCTGGATCCTTCCCCCTCCAACACTCCAGAGAAAACAACCTGACTTTGTCCAAACCCCTCCTTACCGCTAATATTCTCTTTCCACAGATGCTGCCTGACCTGTAGAGTGTTTCCAGGACTTTCTGATTTTATTTCAGATTTTTGGCATCTGCATGTTTTTTTTTTACATATTTGACTTGGAAATTAAAACAATGTGGTTTATATTAAAAACATAGAAAATTGATGGTGATGAAACAATTTATAATGAAATGATTGACTAAACGTATTACTTAAATGAAATACCTGAATGGGTAAAAACAAAGCATAAATAACAATTCCAAATAATGATGTCGGTCCAAGTAAAAAATAACTATATACTGTACAGCTGAAGAGCAACACTGGAATGCCAAACAAGAGGGGACAAAACAAGGCTGCTTCAAATAATCGTTGGCCATCGTTTGATAACAAGTTCAGCACCTGTGAAGCAAAATAAAACGTGTTAGATCAAGTCAAAAGTGTTTTATTGTTTAAATGCCAGACATACTTTAATACAATTCAAGGTCTTACATAGACTACACTACTCTAAAATAAAACTAAATAGAATCTTCCCACAAATCTCTCCTATTTGTGATAAATGTCTACATCTAGAGGCTAATTTAACACACACACACGTTTGCAAACTGTATAAAACTTAAACATTTCTGGACTGATATTTTTGAAATAACTTCAGAAGTTATTAATACAAAACTGGACCCAGACACAACATTAATAATACTTGGAATATCAGAATAAAGTTTAACACTCACAACAAACCAAAGAAATTTCCTCGACTACAGTATAATAATCGGGAAAAAATTCATATTAAAATTTTGGAAAGGCCCTACAACCCCCACAATTAAAATGTGGATTACGGAAATGTCGGAGACCCTATACTTAGAAAGAATTAGACTCGTTTTAGTGGACAAACAAGACCTTTTCGATAAAAATCTGGGCTCCATTCATTAACTATCTGAAGGGATAGATTGGCACAGCACGAGGACCCAACTGAAACTGGAACTCAGGATCAGATGAAAAGCTATACTTTATAATCTACGAACCTATCTCCATTGACGTATTACAGGTAACCCATTCCACCTCCTTTGTCTTTCTGTTTTTTTGTTTGGTTTTATGTGGTGGTGGGGGCGGGTGAAGGGGGAAACTTTAATTCTCCAGAGAACTTTAATACTCGCACGCAGCCCCAGCTCCACGATGTTGGGGAGTCGGCGGCCACAGCGTTTGCCCGCTCCCCGCCTGGTATTCCAGCACTGCGCCACCACCGACTCCCAACATCGTGGAGCTGGGGCTGCAGGGCCAGGGATCGATTTCGCCGGGGTCTGAGCTCCAAGGCGCCGCTCTTGGCCGGGAAGCCCGCCAGCCCCAGCTCCACGATTTTTTAAATTTGTAACTTTCTTTCTCTCTTTTTCCATAAAAAAATAAAAACACTAGAAGCAGAAGTAATTGATAATTGAAAATGTTAATAATGTATGACTGATATATATGAAAAGTCTTCTTACTATAATATGTAACTATACTTTATAATATGTCTACTTCTAATAAAAATATTTAAAAGAAAAAAAAAAGTGTTTTATTGTCATGTGCCCCAGATAGAACATTGACATTCGTACTTGCAGCAGCACGACACAATATATCAACATAGTGCACTGTAGACATATAATAAACGAGAAGAAAAAAGTTCATATGTATGCACACACATAGGATGTGTAGGAAAGAACTGCAGATGCTGGTTTAAATCGAAGGTAAACGCAGAATGCTGGAGTAACTCAGCGGGACAAGCAGAGTCTCTGGAGAGAAGGAATGGCTGGCGTTTTGGGTCGAGTGAAGAAAGGGTCTCGACCAGAAACGTCAAACGTTACTCCAGCTTTTTGTGTCCATCTTACACATACACATACACATATATATATATACACACACAAGCACACTCAAAAAAAATTATAGTGCAATAATAACAATAGTCTATTGTAGTTCAGAGCCTATGAGGTTGTAGTGTTAAATAGCCTAATGGCTATAGGGAAGAAGCTGTTCCTGAACCTGGATGTTATGCCCCTGTCCCACTTAAGAAACCTGAACGGAAACCTCTGGAGACTTTGCGCCCCACCCAAGGGTTCTGTGCGGTTCCCGGAGGTTTTTGTCAGTCTCCCTACCTGCTTCCACTACCTGCAACGTCCGGCAACCACCTGCAACCTCCGGGAACCGCACGGAAACCTTGGGTCTCCACAACTGCGATTTGTGGCTAAACCTTATGTTTGACAAGGCCACAATAATTACATTTTTAGAGTCATTAATCCTGCAGATGAATTTATACATATGATTTCTTAGGATAGCTTCTAAAGTACTGACTCCTGCAAACACATTACTGGCACTACACCATCTAGGTTTCCTTAGCAGTGTTCTCATGGCATCATTATATGCCACCTTTAGTCTCTGCAAACTTGTCTTTCCATAGTTCGACCACATGTGCTCAGTGTAGAGTGGTGTGCAGTATGCTCTAACTAGCGACATCTTCACCACATCTGTACACGCACCAAACCAACGCAAGAGAATATTCGCCTGTACATGCAGCATGCGTCATTGCCTATAAATATCCTCATCATCTCTCATTTGTTCTGTAATAATATGCCCTAGATATTTTACCTTATTACAGACACTAAGATTATTGTCAGATAATTTAAAATCAGGAAATTTTAGACATGTATCCTCTTTGGTTCTACATATCATAACAGCACTCTTACTAGCATTATATTTAATATCATGTTCCACACCATACACAGAACATATAGTAAGGAGCCGCTGGAGACCCGCGCTAGATGGACTAACGACCACAAGATCATCTGCATACATAATATGGTTCACTAAAATATTACCAATCACGCACCCAGTATTGCAGGCTTTCAATTGTTTGGACAGATCATCAATATAAAGATTAAAAAGGACTGGAGACAAAATTCCCCCTTGTCTAACATCATTGCAAACCCCAAATGGGGCTGAGACTCTATTGCCCCATTTTATTTGCATAGTCTGGTAGGCATACCAGTTAGCCAGAATTCTCACAATGTATTTATGCACCCGTCTTTGACTAATTTTAACAAACTGCATTCTGCTATTAACCCGATCAAAGCCTTTGGAAGCATCAATAAAGCACATAAGGATTGAAGAGCTTGTGCCTCTATATTTGTTTACAATCTCCTTTAGGGCATATATGCATAAATCAGTGCCATGATTAGCTTTAAATCCAAACTGGTTATCTGTGGAGTTAACAAACTCATTTATTCTATCCAGCAGAACTCTTTCTAAAACTTTTGACAATATGCTGGGCCTGTAATTATTTAGGCTGCCTACTTTACCAGCTTTGTCCTTAATGACTGGCACCAACAGAACAGACAACATTGAGTCTGGTAACAAGCCATGACTCATAAAGCCAGTAAAACAAATAGCAAGGAGAGGAGCTAGTGTGTGATCGACTGTATATTTAGTCCAGATGGTGCTTACTTAATCAATTACTTAATTGGCCATTGACTGATTCAGTTTCAATACATTAAGTGTATGGAATAGTAATTCTCAGAAGCAGATCTTTCTAATATACACTCAGTCATTCTATATCACTGGAATTAGCATAAACTCTGCCGAGGCTTTTAAAGATTTATCTGAATAAAACCATAAGATCTACTCCGCAATTCAATCATGGCTGATCTATCTCTCCCTCCTAACCCCATTCTCCTGCCTTCTCCCCATACCCCCTGACACCCATACTAATCAAGAATCTACCCACCTCTGCCTTAAACATATCCACTGACTTGGCCTCCACAACCTTCTCTGACAAAGAATCCCACAGATTCACCACCCTCTGACTAAAGAAATTTCTCCTCATCTCCTTCCAAAAAGAATGTCCTTTAATTCTGAGGCTATGACCTTTAGTCCTAGACTCTCCCACTAGTGGAAACATCCTCTCCTGATAATTAGTAGCAGACTTGGTCCGGGTACTGGGAGTAAAGTGGGTCCATGGAACTGTTGGCGGAGAAGTACTTAGTTCTGGTAATGCGAGAATGGCCTCCTCCTGCACCTATTGTCTATTGTCTATTGTCTATTGGGGTTGAAATCTACACGGGATTCCTAGCAATTTGAGGGCTTGGACACACTAGAGGCAGGAAACACGTTCCAGATGTTGGGGGAGTCCAGAACCAGGGGCCACAGTTTAAGAATAAGGAGTAAGCCATTTAGAACGGAGACGAGGAAACACTTTTTTTCACAGAGAGTGGTGAGTCTGTGGAATTCTCTGCCTCAGAGGGCGGTGGAGGCGGGTTCTCTGGATGCTTTCAAGAGAGAGCTAGATAGGGCTCTTAAAAATAGCGGAGTCAGGAGATATGGGGAGAAGGCAGGAACGGGGTACTGATTGGGGATGACCAGCCATGCTCACATTGAATGGCGGTGCTGGCTCGAAGGGCCGAATGGCCTACTCCTGCATCCATTGTCTATTGTCTATTGTCTATTGATGTGCTGAGGAATGTTTTCAGGGGCATTCCAATTCCAGAAACCTTTGGACCACAATATATTTTGATTGAAGAGATAGGTGGAAAGAATCTGCTCTAATTTGTATCTAGCTTGGTCATTTGGCAAACGAGAGACTTCAATATTATAGCACTTTTCATGACTTTGGATTTGCACAAGGGACTTCAATACCAATAAAATACTTCCAAAGTGATTTGAGAAAGAGCCATCAGACTCCCACTTTGGCCCAAAGGCATGGGGCATTCTATCTATATCTTTAATCACATCACGATATGTTTGAGAAGGAACTGCAGATGCTGGAAAAATCGAGGGTAGACACAAAAATGCTTGAGAAACTCAGTGGGAGAGGCAGCATCTATGGAGCGAAGGAATTCAAGCCTGCACCATTCGCCATTCAATATGATCATGGCTGATCATCCAACTCAGTATCCTGCACCTGCCTTCTCTCCATACCCCCTGATCCCTTTAGCCACAAGGGCTACATCTAACTCCCTCTTAAATATAGCCAATGAACTGTGGCCTCAACTACCTTCTGTGGCAGAGAATTCCACAGATTCACCACTCTCTGTGTGAAAAATGTTTCCCTCATCTCGGTCCTAAAAGATTTCCCCCTTATCCTTAAACTGTGACCCCTTGTTCTGGACTTCCCCAACATCGGGAACAATATCGGGATTGACCTAGGCCTCAGATTCAGATTCAGATTCAATTTTAAATGTCATTGTCAGTGTACAGTACAGAGACAACGAAATGCATTTAGCATCTCCCTGGAAGAGCGACATAGCAAACGATTTGAATAAATAATAATAAGTGTCCGTGTCCGGGGGGGGGGTGGTGATTGGCAGTCACCGAGATACGTTGTTGAGTAGAGTGACAGCCGCCGGAAAGAAGCTGTCATTCCTCTCACTCTCACTCCTTTGACATTTAGCGCAGAAAGTTAAGAGTGACATCCACCACCATCTTCCACATACCTCACCAATGGACGTGTTGTTCAAATGTTTAAGATGCAGCAGCTTTATAAATGCTGTGTGGTGACCGCTCCTTTTAATCGGATACCAGTCTGGTAGTTGATAGACCAGACTGCTGCGAAGAACACGATTTTCAGTAACTCCGTCGTGAATAGTCCAAAGCAAAGGCCGATCCCATAAACAAGGTTTTCTGACTTCTCTTCAACGTGTCGAAGTATGGCATTGATCAAGATTCCCTGGGTATTCAGGAACAGAAGCAGTGGTTATACTAGGGTTCCTGTGTAGGAAGGAACTGCAGACGCAGGTTTAAATCGAAGATAGACACAAAATGCCGGAGTAACTCAGGGATAGGGACATAGAAACATAGAAACTGAACTATACTACAGTTGCGTGCTAACCAGTCAACAGAAAGATCATACATGATTACAATCGAGCCATTTACAGTGTACAGATACACGATAAAGGAGAAACATAGAAACATAGAAATTAGGTGCAGGAGGAGGCCATTCGGCCCTTCGAGCCAGCACCGCCAGTCATTGTGATCATGGCTGATCGTCCCCTATCAATAACGCATGCCTGCCTTCTCCCCATATCCCTTGACTCCACTAGCCCCTAGAGCTCTATCTAACTCTCTCTTAAATCCATCCAGTGACTTGGCCTCCACTGCCCTCTGTGGCAGGGAATTTCATAAATTCACAACTCTCTAGGTGAAAAAGTTTTTTCTCACCTCAGTCTTAAATGACCTCCCCTTTATTCTAAGATGTAAAGCATCTATGGAGCGAAGGAATAGGTGACGTTTCGGGTCGAGACCCGGAAGGGTCTCGACCCGAAACGTCGCCTAATCCTTCGAGGAGAAGGGTCTCGACCCGAAACGTCGCCTATTCCACTGCCCTCTGTGGCAGGGAATTTCATAAATTCACAACTCTCTGGGTGAAAAGGTTTTTCCGCGCCTCAGTCTCAAATGACCTCCCCCCTTTATTCTAAGACTGTGTGTGGCCCCTGGTTCTGGACTCGCCCAACATTAGGGACATTTTTTTCTTAAGTGGGACAGGCAGCATCTCTGGAGAAAAGGAATGGGTGACGTTTCGGGACGAGACCCTTCTTCAGACTGGGTGCAGGGTACCTACCTGGTGCTGTCTTTGTGCGTGTCAAGGCGAAAGATTTGAATGGGTCCTTTCTGCTTTATACATGTACTGTAACAAGGGCAGCGGGTAGAGTTGCTGCCTCACAGAGTCACAGACCCTGGTTCAATCCTGACTACCGGTCTGTGCAGAGTTTGTACGTTCTCCCCGTGACCTGCGTGGGTTTTCCCCGGGTGCTCCGGTTTTCTCCCACACTCCAAAGGCGTGCGGGTTTGTAGGTTAATTGGCTTGTGTAAAATTGTAAATTGTAAATTGCCCCTTGTGTGTATAGGAGAGTGCTGATGTACGGGCCGGCGAGGACCTGATGGGCCGAAGGGCCTGTTTCTGTATCCGGTGGGCGGCGCGTCCGATCCGGTGGGCGGCGCGACTCTGCTCAGCAGCGGCCTCTGCAGTCTGTCCGCATTTTATTATTTTCTGTCTGTGTTTTTATGTAGTTTTTGTTATTTTTGTGTTGGGTGTGTGTGTGGGGGGGGGCGGGGGGGGGGTGGGGGGGGGGGGGAAACTTTTTAAATCTCTCCCTGCACGGGAGACCCGACCTTTTCTCGTCGGGTTTCCGTTGTCGTTGGGGCCGCAACGAGGAGCGGCCTCCAACAGGAAGAAGCCGGGGACTCTGGTGCCGACGACTCACCTTCGCCGTCGCGGGGCTGGCCGAGTCCGGAGCGGGTGGAGCGGTGGAGGAGCGCTGCTGCTGCTGCTGCTGCTGCTGCTGCTGCTGCTGCTGCTGCTGCTGCTGCGGCTGCGGCCCGACCGGAGAGTCGGAGGCTCCAACGGCAGGTCTGTGGATGGCGGCACCGGGAGCCCGCGGGTCCCTGGAGGGAGACCGCTTTTCAGGGCTCTCGCAACGGCGACTTCCCCCGCCCGAGTTGCGGGGTCGAAGAGCTCCTGGAGCGGGGCCTACATCACTGCCCCGCGCGGCTTGGAATGGCCGCGGGACTCTGCGAGCGCACGCCGGGGGCTCTAACACCAAGACCCGGTGTGCGACCTCGCACCACCCGGCGTGGCTTTAATGGCCGCGGGACAATCGCCATCGCCAGCCGGGGGCTTTGACTTTGACTCTGACATGGGGGGGGGGGGGAGTGCAGTGGAGAGATAAGTGTTTTTGGCCTTCCATCACAGCTATGTGATGGATGTTTATGTAAATTATGTTGTGTCTTGGGTCTATTTGTTTGTAATGTATGGCTGCAGAAACGGCATTTCGTTTGGACCTCAAGGGGTCCAAATGACAATTAAATGTATCTTGTATCTTGTATCTTGTATCTTGTACCTCTAAAGCCTAAAGTAAATTCTAAAGGTTGAGAGAGGAAAATTAAAGCTGAGACAGGAACATGGTGTGTCAGGTGGCAGGTCCTTGCATCTCAACAGTATCTGCAACTAGCCTGTCCAACGTGGTGAGATAAAGTGGGAGCTTTTACTTGTTATTCTCGTGCCTCCAGGAATTATGTTCAAAGGGATAGTTTAATATAAGTTAATCACAGAGTACTGGAGTAACTCAGCAGGTCAGCCAGCGTCTATGGGGGAAATGGACAGATGGAGTCAAAGATAAAAAATAGCGGAGTCAGGGGATATGGGGAGAAGGCAGGAACGGGGTACTGATTGGGGACGATCAGCCATGATCACATTTAATGGCGGTGCTGGCTCGAAGGGCCGAATGGCCTACTCCTGCACCTATGTCTATTGTGCAATTTCTTAATGTATCTTTGTAATTCTTTGTACTGTTTGATGTGTATATGGACCTGTGTCTGAAATAAAGCTTTAATAATAATAATAATAATAATATTGTCTATTAAAAGAAAAAACGAAAAAAGTTAATTTCCGTTTGATATCCGCTCACCGGTCCCAAAAAGGCACAGGTCATGGAGACAATTGTACACAGTAGGGTTGCAATAAGCCGTGTTCGCTGAAACTGGACAGTGACTCTTTCCAAGGAAGCTTTCTTATAGCCAACCCTTTCCACTTCTTTCTCCCAAAGACGCATAAACCTGCAAAAAAACGTGTAACAAGATGTCAAAACGCGTTTTCATTTCGTTTTTTAGGTTGAGGTTTATTATTGTCATGTGTCCCGAGGTAGCGTGGAATGTTGTGGCTCCACGATAGCGATGAAACAACATTGAATAGACATTTGGGCAGGCACATGGCTCGGAAAGGTTTAGCGGGATATGAGCCAAACAGGGTCAGGTGGAGATGGGGCATCGTGGCTGGCATGGGCAGGTTGGGAGAAGGCAGGAACGTGGTACTGATTGGGGATGATCAGCCATGATCACATTGAATGGCGGTGCTGGCTCGAAAGGCCGAATGGCCTCCTCCTGCACCTATTGTCTATTGTCTATTAAAAAAAAATGAAAAAAGTGAATTTCCGTTTGATATCCGCTTAATACACGGTTAATTCCCGGGATGGCGGGACTGTCATATGCTGAGAGAATGGAGCAGCTGGGCTTGTACGCTCTGGAGTTTAGAAGGATGAGAGGGCATCTCATTGGAACATATAAGATTTTTAAGGGCTTGGGCACGCTAGAGGCAGGAAACATGTTCCCGCTGTTGGGGGAGTCTAGAACCAGGGGCCACAGTTTAAGAATAAGGGGTAAGCCATGTAGAACGGAGATGAGGAAACACTTTTTGTGAGTCTGAGAGCAGTGAGTCTGTGGAATTCTCTGCCTCAGAGGGCGGTGGAGGCCGGTTCTCTGGATGCTTTCAAGAGAGAGCTAGATAGGGCTCTTAAAAATAGCGGAGTCAGGGGAGGGGAGAAGGCAGGAACGGGGTACTGATTGGTGATGATCAGCCATGATCACATTGAATGGCGGCGCTGAATCGAAGGGCCGAATGGCCTCCTCCTGCACCTATTGTCTATTGTCTATTGCCTATTGACCTGGGGAAGATGCAGAGTGCAGAATATAGTTCTCAGCATTGTAGCGAATCAGTTCCAGAGACACATCAGTTCCAGAGTTGGCGGCACGGTGGCGCAGCGGTAGAGTTGCTGCCTTACAGCGCTGGCAGCGCCGGAGACCTGGGTTCGATCCCGATTACTGGTGCCGTTTGTACGGAATTTGTCATTTCTCCCCGTGACCACGTGGGTTTTTTTACGAGATCTTTGGCTTCCTCCCACGCTCCAAAGGCGTGCAGGTTTGTAGGTTAATTGGCTGGGTTTAAATCTAAATTGTGCCTCGTGTTTGTAGGATAGTGTTAATGTGGACTCGGTGGGCCGAAGGGCCTGTTTCCGCGCTGCATGCAAGTCGATGGTGGGGGGTCTGGTCTGTGTGATGGACTGGGCTTCGTCGAAAACCCTCAGCAATTTCTCGCGGCCTTTGTGCAGAGCCGTGATGCAACCTGATAGTTGATCAGTTTAGTTTATTGCCACATGCACCGAGGTACAGTGAAAAGCTTTTGTTGCGTGCTAACCAGTCAGCGGAAAGACAATACATGATTACAATCGAGCTGTTACAGTGTACAGACATATGATAAGGGGATAGCGTTTAGCGCAAGGTAAAGCCAGCAAAGTCCGATCAAGGTACACAAAAATGCTGGAGAAACTTAGCGGGTGCAGCAGCATCTATGGAGCGAAGGAAATAGGCAACATTTCGATTTTCCAGCATCTGCAGTTCCCTCTTAAACACAAAGTCCAATCAAGGATAGTTAAGGGTCACCAATGAAGTAGCTAGTAGTCCAGTAGTCTGGTTGTACGCAGTTCTATGGCGCATCTGTAATATCTATTGTGTTGGAAGGAACTGCAAATGCTAAGAATGCAAATCCCTATCTGGAAGGCAACTCCGGACTGTCAAAGCTGCCACAGCCAGACATCCAAACAGTTTTTATCCACGAGTAGTTGCTCTAATCAACAGCCAAAAATCTGTAGCCTCCCTTTGATCTGGTATTTTGTTGGTTCACATGCTTGATCAATGGTGTTTTATCATGAATGTTTTATTATTATTAATGTTTAGTGTTTTCTGAGTCATTCGTAACTGTCAGTGTATGTCATGTTGTTACTTGTGGGCGGAGCACCAAGGCAAATTCCTTGTATGTGAATACTTGGCCAATAAACTTAAGGGCCGGTCCCACCAGCATGCGCCTGCATGCGGCAAGCGCAACCTAACGTGGTCGCTTGAGCCGTACGGCCTCGCGGGGCCGGTCCCACTTCGATCGCCGGAGCCGTATGGAGTTGTGCGGAGCTGGTCCTGACATCGCGCGGGGCTCCGAAAAACTGACCGTGATCAAAAATTCCGCGTGGCAACGGCCTGCCGGCCCGCAGCCGCCTCGACGCCGTACACACCGCCTCGACGCCTTACGCAGCGCATTGACGCTGTACGTCACGCGCGAACCTCCCGCGGACTTCGCTCGAACTTCACGTCACCCACTCGACCTCCGCGCGGCCCTCGCTTCCGGTTTGGTCGTGCTTGCCGCGCGCAGGTCACATGCTCGTGGGACAGGCCCTTTACTTACTTACTTACTTAAACTGAAGATAGACACAAAATACTGGAGTAACTGAGTGGGTCAGGCAGTATCTGTGGAGAGAAGGAATGGGTGACGTTTCATCACCACAATCTATCTCCTCGGTGACTATAGTTGTTTGGACTTTGCTGGCTTTACCTTGCACTAAACGTCACTCCCTTATCATGTATCTGTACACTGTGGGCGGCTCGATTGTAATCATGTATTGTCTTTCCGCTGACTGGTTAGCACGCAGCAAAAGCTGTTCACTGTACCTCGGTGCACGTGACAACAAACTAAGCTGATAGACGATCAGGTATGTTGTATTTTGGGCAAAAGCTAGCGTACTTTCTGAACATTGAAGACATACTTGTGAAGTATACGTACCTTTTAGCGTTGGCATCTGAGCAGCTGAGCTCGGAGAGGGGGGGAAGTGTATCTTGGTTCAGTTTCCCTCCCGAGGCTTTGATCATCACAGGTGCCAACCACTGGAAAGTGATGAATGAAAACAGTCCGGCATTATCCACAGGAGCGGGAGATGGATTCCTGGGAATTATTTTTGTTACATATATGATAAATTAATGATCAACTTCTTAATATCCCAAAGGATTAAACATTGCAGTACAGATCATCTTCCACTTACTTTGACTTTGAGCGAAAAGGGATCATTGTTTTTAAACTTTGTGAGTATTTGTGAAGTTTTCCTGGGACATGATCACTTGCGTCTGGTGATGCCATTGTGTCCACGTCCAGCAAACCACGACTGGGAAAGTTTCACTTGAAATCAGAAAAAGTCACAGGTTAGTTATTGGTGTAAATAGACCTCAAGCACAGAAACAGGGTGAAGGAAGGAACTGCAGGTGCTGGTTTAAACCGAAGATAGATACAAAATGCTGGAGCAACTCAGCGGGTCAGGCAGGATATCTGGAGAGAAGGAATGGGTGACGTTTCGGGTCGAGACCCTTCACCGCTGTGTTTTAGTTTCATTCCGCTCAGCGTGAAAAACAGGCCCTTCAGCCCACCGAGTCCATGCTGGCCAGCGATCACCCGTACACTAGCACCATCCGACACGCTAGGGGCAATTTGCAATTTGCAATTTTCACCAAGCCATTTAACCTACAAACCTGCACGTCTTTGGAGTGTGGGAGGAAACTGGAGCACCCGATGAAAACCCACGCAGGTCACGGGGAGAAGGTACAAACTCCTCACAGACAGCGTCCGTAGTCAGGATCGCACGCTGGGTCTCTGGTGCTGGGAGGCAACTCAACTTCTTAAATGCTGCATTCACAAGTTAAATGAGTTCAGACAAAATGTGACTCCTTGCCCAGAATTTGCATGAATAAATAGTCAAATAATATGTGCTCTGGTGAGACGACACCTGGAGCATTGTGTTCAAGAAGGAACTGCAGATGCTGGAAAATCGAAGGTAGACAAAAGTGCTGGAGAAACTCAGCGGGTGAGGCAGCATCTATGGAGCGAAGGAACAGGTGACGTTTCAGGTCGAGACCCTTCTTCCGACTGATGTGGGGGTGGGGGGGAGCGTGGAGAAGAATCAACCTACTGCGGGTGAACGGTCCTCAGCTGGGACACACACCAGTCCTGGGGGGGGGGGGGGGGAGGGCTATGTTTGGAACACTGCTTGAGATCTCTAATCAAGCACAGCACTGACTCTCCCTGTACAAGTCAAGTCACTATTATTTCTATAGCACATTTACAAAACAACTCTCGTTGGCCAAAGTGCTTTACATTGGTGGAGGTACTAACGTTATACAACAGTGGTTCATAGATTAAGTACATCCATAAATACACACATATAGCCCTCGCTCAGAGGACGTCAAGAAAGGCTTGAGAGTAAAGATGAGTTTTAAGTCTCGACTTAAAGGAGTCGATGGAGGGGGCAGTTCTGATGGGGAGAGGGGGGGGATGTTGTTCCACAGTCTAGGAGCTGCAACCGCAAAGGTGCGGTCGCCCCTGAGCTTATTCCTAGACCGCGGGATGTTCAGCAGCCCCAAGTCGGACGATCTGAGGGACCTGGAGGTGGTGTGGGGGGGTGAGCAGGCTTTTGATGTAGGTGGAGGCAAGCCCGTTAAGGGCTTTGTAAACATAAAGGATCTTGAAATTTGTTTTACAAGGTGCAATCTGTTCCATATCAATGAAATATTTCCTTAGCTCCATAGATGCTGCCTCACCCGCTGAGTTTCTTTTGTCTGCCTGGAACATTGAGTTCCATTGTGCTGTCGGGCAGATGCCAAGGAGCTGGAAAGGGTTCAGAAAATAGACACAAAAAACTGGAGTAACTCAGCGGGTCAGGCAGCATCTCTGGAGATAAGGAGTAGGTGACATTTCGGGTCGAGACCCTTCTTCAGACTTTGCTCCAGAGATGCTGTTTGACCCGCGGAGTTACTCCAGCATTTTGTGTCTATCGTCGATGTAAACCAGCATCTGCAGTTCCTTCCTACACGAGGGTACAGGGAAGGATTATCAGGATGTTGTCAGGACTCGAGGGGCCGGAACTGCAGGGAGAGATTTGGCAGGGTAGGATGTCATTCCTTACAGCAGAGGAAGCTGAGGGTGATTTTACGGATGTGTGTAAAACAACGAGGGGAATAGATAGGGGGAATGCACAGGGTAGAAGAATCGAGAAATAGATGTAAAGGGCCTGTCCCACTTAGGAAACCTGAACGGAAACCTCTGGAGACTTTGCGTCCCACCCAAGGGGCGCAATTTAAAAAAATTCAAAACCGTCAGCGACTAAAAATAGGTTGCCGTTTTAAAAATCGGTAGTTTTTTGGTTGAAGCCGGTTGCGTTGCTAGTTGAAGGTGGTTGCCGGAGGTTGCAGGTGGTTGCCGGAGGTTGCAGGTGGTTGCCGGAGGTTGCAGGTGGTTGCCGGAGGTTGCAGGTAAGACCTTCCACTACCTGCAACCTCCAGCAACCACCTCCAACTAGCATCGCAACCGGCTTCGGCCAAAAAATGACCGATTTTTAAAAACGGCAAGCTATTTTTAGTCGCGGCCGGTTTTGAATTTTTTGAAATAATCGCCGGGAACATAGAAGAAGCGGAAACCACTTTCGACCGTTAGGGAGACGGACGAAAACCTCCGGGAACCTCCGGAAACCTTGGGTGGGGCGCAAAGTCTCCAAAAGTTTCCGTTCCGGTTTCCTAAGAGGGGCAGGGGCATCAGGTTATTTTTAGGTGCTTGCCGATGACTGTCACAGTTGTAGCAGGTCGCTGAAAAACTGGCGGCTGGACCCCACCCCCACCCCCCACCCTCGACATAACATTTGAAATAGAATCATTACTTTAACAACAACAAAAAAACAAAGTCAGCATTTGGCGACAGCACCTACGTGAGGAGAAGACAAGCCACGCTCATTGGCGTCAAACGCACCGTCACCGACTGTCTCCGAAAATGTTTCAACATGTTGAAAATCCAGCAGCGACCAGATAAACGCTACGACTCTTTGGGCGTCTGAGGAGAATTCTCACGACCGTACAGGTAACACCCTGGCCACTATGTGGCTCATTAGAGGGGAAAGATTTGATATGGACCAGAGGGGATGTTTTTCATTCAGAGGGTGGTGAGTAGATGGAATGAGCTGCCAGAGGAGGTAGTTGAGGCAGGTTCTATAACACTAGGGTGGCACGGTGGAGTTGCAGCCTGACAGCGCTTGCAGCACTGGAGATCCGAGTTCGATCCCTACTACGGGTGCTGTCTGTACGGAGTTTGTGCGTCCTCCCCGTGACCTGCGTGGGTTTTCTCCGAGATCTTCGGTTTCCTCCCACACTCCAAAGACCTACAAGTTTGGAGGTTAATTGGCTTGGTATAAGTGTAAATTATCTCTAGTGTGTGTAGGATAACGTTAGTGCGCGGGGATCGCAGGTCGGCGCGGAGCCGGTGGGCCGAAGGGCCTGGGGTTTCCGTGCTGTATGTCTAAAACTAAACTAAAAACGAAATATTTAAATGGTATTTGGACAAGTAGATGGATAGGAAAGGTTTAGAGGGATTTGGGCCAAACAGGGATAAATGGGACTAGCTTCTGTGATGGTCCTTGACTTCATCCAGTAAGATCAAGTCAGGAGCAAGGAGTGAACTGATAAATGGCCGTGGGGACATTCCCCTCCCCCCCCCGGATGTCACTAGCACCAAACATCCAGCATCGGAAAATGGAAGCTTATCTTCTCAGAGACACCCATATTCTGAAAAACCGTTGAATGATAATGAAAACAGATGCTTCTTAGGAGTTATTATTGGGAGGATTTGAGTTTAGGAGCAAGGAGGTCCTACTACAGTTGTACAGGGCCCTGGTGAGACCACACCTGGAGTATTGTGTGCAAATTTGGTCTCCTAATTCGAGGAAGGACATCCTTACTATTGAGGGAGTGCAGCGTAGGTTCGCCAGGTTGAGAGGAGATCTTATAGAAACATTTAAAATTCTTAAAGGATTGGACAGGCTAGTTGCAGGAATAATGTTCCCGATGTTGGGGGAGACCAGAACCAGGGGTCACAGTTTAAGAATAAGGGGTAAGCCATTTGGAATGGAGACGAGGAAAAATGTTTTCTCTCAGAGAGTTGTGAATCTGTGGAATTCTTTGCCACAGAAGGCAGTGGAGGCCGATTCACAGGCTGTTTTCAAGAGAGAGTTAGATTTAGCTCTTAGGGCAAAGGGAATCAAGGGATATGGCCCTTGTGGCTAAAGGGATCAGGGGGTATGGAGAGAAGGCTGGTACAGGATACTGAGTTGGATGATCAGCCATGCTCATATTGAATGGCGGTGCAGGCTCGAAGGGCTGAATGGCCTACTTCTGCACCTATTTTCTATGTTTCTATGTTTCTATGTTTCTATGTGATGGGGAAAAAGCAGGAACAGGGTACTGATTTTAGATGATCATATTGTATGGCGGTGCAGGCTTAAAGGGCCGAATGGCCTACTCCTGCATCTATTTTTCTATGTTTCAATCTTTCATCATTATTCATTCATTCTGTACTTTGATCACTTTGTTGGGTTCAATGATTCAGACAGTCTCATGACACCCAGTTCTGTGAAGTTGTCTCATTGCCAGTTGAGAACGATGTCTTGCCTTGCAGTGTTAACCCTTCATTGTTGCGTCTTAACCCCTGCAAGGCATTCTGCAGGAGTTATTGCAATATTCATTGCATTCCCCATGCTCAATGTTATATGTTTGCACTGGATGTTGCCCCCTTTATCCTCAATCTTTACCTGTGCACCGCAGACGGGTTGATTGTGTTTATGGACAGCATGGAAACGGGCCATTTGGCCCACCGAGTCCGCGCTGACCAACACACTATCCTGCACACCAGGGGCAATTTGCAGTTCTTCTGCAGTTGTATAGGGCTCTAGTGAGACCACATCTGGAGTATTGTGTACAGTTTTGGTCTCCTAATTTGAGGAAGGACATCCTTGTGATTGAGGCAATGCAGCGTAGGTTCACGAGATTGATCCCTGGGATGGCGGGACTGTCATATGAGGAAAGATTGAAAAGACTAGGCTTATATTCACTGGAGTTTAGAAGGATGAGGGGAAGGGATCTTATAGAAACATATAAAATTATAAAAGGACTGGACAAGCTAGATGCAGGAAAAATGTTCCCAATGTTGGGCGAGTCCAGAACCAGGGGCCACACAGTCTTAGAATAAAGGGGAGGCCATTTAAGACTGGGGTGAGAAAAAACTTTTTCACCCAGAGAGTTGTGAATTTATGGAATTCCCTGCCACAGAGGGCAGTGGAGGCCAAGTCACTAGATGGTTTTAAGAGAGAGTTCGATAGAGCTCTAGGGGCTAGTGGAGTCAAGGGATATGGGGAGAAGGCAGGCACGGGTTATTGATGGGGGACGATCAGCCATGATCACAATGAATGGCGGTGCTGGCTCGAAGGGCCGAATGCACCTATTTTCTACGTTTCTATGTAATTTACTAGCCAGTTAACCGAGAAACCTGCACGTGTCTGGAGTGTGGGAGGAAACCAGGGCACCCAGAGAAAGCCCACGCAGTCCCAGGAAGAACATACAAACTGCATCCAGCTAGCATCCAGAGTCAGGTTCGAATCCATGTCTCTGGTGGAGTGACTATTGCTGCACCACTGTCACAGCCCAAAGTCTCTTCTTTAACTAGATAGCAGGCAAACAAAAGCTTTTCACTGTACATCGACACACATGACAATAATGAACTGTTCTTTATGCCTCCACATCATCGTCTATATCTCTCGTTTCCCTTATCCCCGACCAGTCTGAAGAAGGGTCTCGACCCGAAACGTCGCCCATTCCTTCCCTCCAGAGATGTGCCTGTCCCGCTGAGTTTCTCCAGCTTTTTTGGGTCCCCCTAAACGAAATAAAGCGTTCAACCAAGATGGTTTGAATACGTAAAACTGCCAAGATTCTGGCCGGATAGTGGTAGACTGAGCACAGGCAACGTGATATCCATCAGGAGTTGCCGCAAGATATTTGAGCACTAGGGTCAGAGATAAATTTCTCTTTGCATTAAGTTACACAAATGGATTCAAAAGCAGCACCTGGGGACATATCAGTCTGCATTCAGGATTGTTCATGGGCTTGGCAGTGGACTTAGATGATGAATGCATTGATATGGAACAGATGGCACCTTGTAAAATAAATTTCAAGATCCTCTATGTTTACAAAGCCCTTAATGGGCTTGTCCCCACCTACATCAAATGTCTGCTTACCCCCCCACACCACCTCCAGGTACCCCAGATCGGCGGACTTGGGGTTACTGAACATCCCGCGGTCTAGGCATAAGCTCAGGGGTGACTGACCCGTGCCTTTGCGGTTGCAGCTCCTAGACTGTGGAACAACATCCCCCCCCTCCCAGCAGAACTGCCCCCTCCATCGACTCCTTTAAGTCGAGACTTAAAACTCATCTTTACTCTCAAGCCTTTCTTGACGTCCTCTGAGCGAGGGCTATATGTGTGTATTTATGGATGTACTTATTCTATGAACCACTGTTGTATAACGTTAGTATCTCCACCAATGTAAAGCACTTTGACCAACGAGAGTTGTTTTGTAAATGTGCTATAGAAATAATAGTGACTTGACTTGTACAGGGAGAGTCAGTGATGTGCTCGATTAGAGATCTCAAGCAATGTTCCAAACATAGCCCTCCCCCCCCCCCCCCCCCCCCCCCAGACTGGTGTGTGTCCCAGCTGAGGACCGTTCACCCGCAGTAGGTTGATTCTTCTCCACGCTCCCCCCCCCACCCCCACATCAGTCGGAAGAAGGGTCTCGACCTGAAACGTCACCTGTTCCTTCGCTCCATAGACGCTGCCTCGCCCGCTGAGTTTCTCCAGCACTTTTGTCTACCTTCGATTTTTCCAGCATCTGCAGTTCCTTCTTAAACGTAAGGAACAATGGATGATCTCTGAACCGTACACTTTGGTGAGAAAAAAGTGCTGGAGTAACTCAGCGGGTCAGGCAGCATCCCCATGGATAGGTGATGTTTGGGGTCGAGACATCACCTATCCATATTGGGCCCGTAACCTATACCTGTCCTCCACAGATCTTGCCTGACCAGCTGGGTTACTCCAGGACTTTGAATCTTTTTTTAATTGTAAACCATCATCTGCAGATCCTTGTAACGCCTGTCTGAATCATCAGAAGGGGCTTACTGGTCTAGCTGCAGCGATGAGTTCCTCATAGATAGTCTAGAGACATTTGGGTTAAGAACAGTTTGCTTAGGTTCGTTATTGCCACGTGTACCGAGGTGCAGTGAAAAATAATGTTTTGCATGGTATCCAAATTGATGTGATGATACTTTACATACGTATATAACAAAGCCAAACTTGAGGTGGAGAGAGTGTGGGCTTGTAATGGAGACATGTGTGTAGAGTGGGTCTTCTAATGGGCACAGGTGTGTGAAGTGGGGCTTGTAATGGGCACAGGTGTGTGAAGTGGGGCTTGTAATGGGCACCGGTGTGTGAAGAGTGGGGCTTGTAATGGAGACGTGTGTAGAAGTGGGGCTTGTAATGAGCACAGGTGTGTGACGAGTGGGGCTTGTAATGGGCACAGGTGTGTGATGAGTGGGGCTTGTAATGGGCACAGGTGTGTGAAAAGTGGGGCTTGTAATGAGCACAGGTGTGTGAAAAGTGGGGCTTGTAATGAGCACAGGTGTGTGACGAGTGGGGCTTGTAATGGGCACAGGTGTGTGATGAGTGGGGCTTGTAATGGGCACAGGTGTGCGTAGTGAGGATTGTAATGGGGATACGTGTAACGGGGTGTAATTGGGAGAGCTGTGGAGGTTGACCTGTAATGGGGACATGTGTAGTGGGGGCTTGTAATTGGGACAGGTGCATGGAGATTGTAATGGGGACAGGTGTAGTGAGGGTAGCCTGTAATGATGACGGATGTGCGGAGAGAGTGGGGCATACATAATGAGGGCAGCGGCACGGTGGCGCAGCGGGTAGAGATGCTGCCTCTCAGCGCCAGAGGCCCGGGTTCAATCCTGATGTCAGATGCTGTCTGTGCGGAGTTTCCATGTCCTAGCCTGCCCAACCTCTCCTGTATCTCAGGCCCTCGAACCCTGGCAGCATCCTCGTGGAACTTCTCCGCACTCCTCCCAGCTGATGGACACTGTGGGCAAGTCAAGTCAAGTCAAGTCAAGTCAAGTCAAGTTTATTTGTCACATACACATACGAGATGTGCAGTGAAATGAAAGTGGCAATGCTCGCGGACTTTTGTGCAAAAGACAAACAACAAAACAACCAAACAAACTATAAACACAATCATAACACACATATTCTTTTACATAATAAATAATGGAAGGAAAAACGTTCTGTAGAGTTAGTCCCTGGTGAGATAGGCATTTACAGTCCGAATGGCCTCTGGGAAGAAACTCCTTCTCAACCTCTCCGTTCTCACCGCATGGCAACAGAGGCGTTTGCCTGACCGTAGCAGCTGGAACAGTCTGTTGCAGGGGTGGAAGGGGTCTCCCATGATTTTATTTGCTCTGGAGTTGCACCTCCTGTTGTATAGTTCCTGCAGGGGGGCGAGTGAAGTTCCCATAGTGCGTTCGGCTGAACGCACTACTCTCTGCAGAGCCTTCTTGTCCTTGGCAGAGCAATTCCCAAACCAGATGGTAATGTTCCCAGACAAGATGCTTTCCACCGCCGCTGCGTAGAAGCACTGGAGGATCCTCGGAGACACTCTGAATTTCCTCAATTGCCTGAGGTGGTAAAGGCGCTGCCTTGCCTTACTCACGAGTGCTGAGGCATGATGTACGTCAACAGCAGGAGTGCATTGGGTGCAACAGTGTGTGTGTGTGTGTGTGTGTCCTGGCCTCTCCACATTACTGCTGACTCATCACTATTTTTCATTTTATATTGTAATTGAATCAGAGAGCACTAAAAAACATGGTGCTACACAATCCATTTTCTTGGCAGGACGTCTGCGGTGCTTGGCACTCCACCACTTAGCAGAGTTACAGACACAGACAATATTTTAGACCTTAGACATTAGAGATACAGCCGGAAACGGGCCCTCCGAGTCCACACCGACCACTGTTTCCCCGCACACTTGCACTATCCTACACACAATAGAGGGACAATTCTTTACAGTTTTACTGAAGCCAATTAACGGACAACCCTGTAAATATTTGGAGGGCGGGAGGAAACCGGAGCACACGTGGTCACGGTGAGAAGGTACAAACTCCGTACAGACAGCGCCCGTAGTCAGGATCGAACCCGGGTCTCGGGCGCTGTGAGGCAGCAACTCTACCGCTGCCCCACCCTCAATAGATATTAACCAGCAACTTGTCCGCAAGAGGGCACAAAGTGCTGGAGTAACTCAGCGGGTCAGGCAACATCTCTGGAGGGCAAAGCCAATACACATTAGACAATAGGTGCAGGAGTAGAGGCCATTTGGCCCTTCGAGCCAGCATCGCCATTCAATGTGATCATAGCTGATCATCTCCAATCAGTACCCCGTTCCTGCCTTCTCCCCATATCCCCTGACTCCGCTATTTTTAAGAGCCCAATCTAGATCTCTCTTGAAAGCATCCAGAGATCCGGCCTCCACCGCCCTCTGAGGCAGAGAATTCCACAGACTCACCACTCTCTGTGAGAAAAAGCGTTTCCTCGTCTCCGTTCTAAATGGCTTATCCCTTATTCTTAAACTGTGTGGCCCCTGGTTCTGGACTCCCCCAACATCAGGAACATGTTTCCTGCCTCTAGCGTGTCCAAACCCTTAACAATCTTATATGTTTCAATGAGATTCCCTCTCATCTTTTTTAAACTCCAGAGTGTACAAGCCCAGCCGCTCCAGGATAAGTGAAGTTTCGAGTCAGCTACCAATATATTCTTCAGAGATGCTGCCTGACCCGTTGAGTGACTCCAGCACTTGTGGTAACCAGCATATACAATTCTTTGCTTCTACAACCTATCTGCAAGAGTTTGATGAAAAGACAAAAGGTGTGACATAAGGATAGAGAGACCCGGGTTCGATCCTAACTATGGGCGCTGTCTGCGTGGAGTTTGCACGCTCTCCCTGTGACCTGCGTGGGTTTTCTCCGGGTGCTACAGTTTCCTCCCACATCCCAAAGACGTGCAGGTTTTTGTAGATTAGTCGGCTTCTGTAAAATGTCCCTTGTGTATACGACAGTGTTAGTATGCGGGAATAGCTGGTCGGCAAGGGCTCGATGGGCCGAATGGCTGTATCGCTACGGTTTAAACCAGCATCTGCAGTTCCTTCACCATCCTGTCACCAACTAGAGAGAGGTCCTGATCTCCCATCTACCTCATCCTTCAGACTATCTTTGATCGGACTTGTACAAGCTTTATCTTGCATCGAACGTTTTTCACATTATTCCCATAATTGAGGCAGTGCAGCGTAGGTTCACGAGATTGATCCCTGGGATGGAGGGACTGTCATATGAGGAAAAAGATTAAAAATACTAGGGCTTGTATTCACTGGAGTTTAGAAGGATGAGGGGAGATCTTACAGAAACATATAAACTTATAAAAGGACTGGACAAGCTAGATGCAGGAAAAATGTTCCCAATGTTGGGCGAGTCCAGAACCAGGGGCCACACAGTCTTAGAATAAAGGGGAGGTCATTTAAGACTGAGGTGAGAAAAAACTTTTTCACCCCGAGAGTTGTGAATTTATGGAATTCCCTGCCACATAGGGCAGTGGAGGCCAAATCACTGGATGGATTTAAGAGAGAGTTAGATAGAGCTCTAGGGGCTAGTGGAATCAAGGGATATGGGGAGAAGGCAGGCACGGGTTATTGATAGGGGACAATCAGCCATGATCACAATGAATGGCGGTGCTGGCTCGAAGGGCCGAATGGCCTCCTCCTGCACCTTTTTTCTATGTTTCTATGTTTCCCCTTTATCGTGTATCTGTACACTGTAAATGGCTCGATTGTAATCATGTATGATCTTCCCGTTGACTGGTTAGCACGCAACTGTAGTATAGTTCAGTTTAGTTTAGAGATTCAGTGCAGAACAGGCCCTTCGGCCCATCGAGTCCGCGCCGGCCAGCGATCCCCGCACATTAATATTACCCTACACGCACTGAGGACTATTTTTTACATTCATCAAGCTAATCAACCTACAAACCTGCATGTTCTTGGAGTGCGGGAGGAAACCGCAGATCTCGGACAAAACACACGCAGGTCACGGGGAGAACGTACAAACCCCGTACAGACAGCACCTGTGGTCGGGATCGAACCTGGGTCCCTGGCGCTGCAAGGCAGTAACTCTACCGCTGCGCCACCGTACTTCAGTGATACACGTGGCAATAACCTAAACCAAACACTAATCCTCACGTCTCTGACCCTCCATCTTCCCCCCCCCCCCCCCCCCCCCCCCCCCCCCTCATCTCAATCTCAATGTCCGAGGTGCTTTTTGGATGTCAGAGATTGAGAGCCTTATTTCTGTTTGTGAACTATGAAAAATAGTCCGTGTGTTAGGAAAGTGGTTGCGGCTTAGATCAGTTCCACATGGTCACTCACAGATCAGGCTGCCATGCTTGAAGAAGTATATTGACATGGCTAGACTTCCCTCATAACTCTCTTAACCTGAACACCATATAGAATATATATAAGGGACAGAGGTTTAGGGGTAACATAGAAACATAGAAACATAGAAATTAGGTGCAGGAATAGGCCATTCGGCCCCTCGAGCCTGCACCGCCATTCAATATGATCATGGCTGATCATCCAACTCAGTATCCCGTACCTGCCTTCTCTCCATACCCCCTGATCCCCTTAGCCAGAAGGGCCACATCTAACTCCCTCTTAAATATAGCCAATGAACTGGCCTCGACTACCCTCTGTGGCAGAGAGTTCCAGAGATTCACCACTCTCTGTGTGAAAAAAGTTCTTCTCATCTCGGTTTTAAAGGATTTCCCCCTTATCCTTAAGCTGTGACCTCTTGTCCTGGACTTCCCCAACATCGGGAACAATCTTCCTGCATCTAGCCTGTCCAACCCCTTAAGAATTTTGTAAGTTTCTATAAGATCCCCTCTCAATCTCCTAAATTCTAGAGAGTATAAACCAAGTCTATCCAGTCTTTCTTCATAAGACAGTCCTGACATCCCAGGAATCAGTCTGGTGAACTTTCTCTGCACTCCCTCTATGGCAATAATGTCCTTCCTCAGTAACATGAGGGGGAACTTCTTTACTCAGAGGGTGGTAGTTGTGTGGAATGAGCTTCCAGTGGAAGGTGGTGGAGGCAGGTTCGATTTTATCATTTAAAAATAAATTGGATAGGTATATGGACGGGGAAGGAATGGAGGGTTATGGTCTGAGTGCAGGTAGATGGGACTAGGTGAGAGTAAGTGTTTGGCACGGACTAGAAGGGCCGAGATGGCCTGTTTCCGTGCTGTAATTGTTATATGGTTATATGGGTATATAATTGCAGATACAGAGTCACACAACTAAGAACAGGTCCAACTGTGTAGAAAGGAACTGCAGATGCTGGTTTACACCAACGATGGATGCAAAATGCTGGAGTAACTCAGCGGGATGTGATGGATTGGGCAGAATCTCTGGAGAGAAGGAATGTGTGGCATTTTGGGTCGAGACCCTTCTTCAGACTGAGAGACAGGGGAGAGGGAGACGAGATATGGAAGGGGAATTGTTGTACAGGGTCTTGGTGAGACCACACCTGGAGTATTGCGTACAGTTTTGGTCTCCAAATCTGAGGAAGGACATTATTACCATAGAGGGAGTACAGAGAAGGTTCACCAGACTGATTCCTGGGATGTCAGGACATTTTTCACACAGAGAGTGGTGAATCTCTGGAACTCTCTGCCACAGAAAGTAGTTGAGGCCAGTTCATTGGCTATATTTAAGAGGGAGTTAGATGTGGCCCTTGTGGCTAAGGGGATCAGAGGGTATGGAGAGAAGGCAGGTACGGGATACTGAGTTGGATGATCAGCCATGATCATATTGAATGGCAGTGCAGGCTCGAAGGGCCGAATGGCCTACTCCTGTACCTAATTTCTATGTTTCTATGTGTTCAGTTTTGGCCACCTTCTTAGCGGAAGGTTGGGGTTAAACCGGAAAGGGTGCATTGAAGATTTATAAGGATGTTGCTCGGGATCGAGGGCCTGAGCTACAGGGAGAGGTTGAGTAGGCTGAGACTTTATTTCTTGGAGTTCTGGAGGCTGAGGGGTGATCTTATAGAGGTGTACACGATCATAAGGGAATAGATAGGGTGAATGCGCAGTCTTTAGAGTAGGGGAATCGATAACCAGAGGACGTAGGTTTAAGGTGCACAAAAATGCTGGAGAAACTCAGCGGGTGCAGCAGCATCTATGGAGCGAAGGAATTAGGCAACGTTTCGGGCCGAAACCCTTCTTCAGACTGTTTAAGGTGAGAGGGGATAGAATTCATAGGAACCCGAGGGGGAATTTACTTACACAAAGGGTGGCTGGAATATTGAACAAGCTGCCAGAGGAGATATTTGAGGCAGGTACCATGTCATTTAGAATACATTTTTGGAAGGTAAATGAACAGGAAAGGTTTAGAAGGATACAGGCAGGTGGCACTAGTGTAGATAGGGCATCTTGGACAGCATGGGCAAGTTGGGCAGAAGGGCCTGCTTCCGTGCTTCTGCTTCTGTGACTCTCATAGAGACAGGAACCACAATGTCTGTGCCGAACATGATGCCACGATGACCTAGTCTCAGATAGAGGCAAAGCTGGAGTAACTCCACGGGACAGGCAGCATCTCTGGAGAGAAGGAATGGGTGACGTTTCGGGTCGAGACCCTTCTTCAGACTGCACATGATCCGTGTCCCCCCCCCCCCCCCCCCCCCCCCCCCCCCCATTCCCTGCATATCCGTGTGTCCATCCAAAAGCCTCTTGAATGCCACTATCGTATCTGCCTCCACCTCCATCCCTGACAGTGCGTTCCAGGCACCCACCACCCTCTGTGTAATAAAACTTGCCCCACACATCTCCATTAAACTTTAAATCAAATGGCAAGCTGCCCTGGAAATAAAAGATTTTCATATTAATTAAATTGCTGGGCTTATTTGCAAGAACGATGATAAGCAATAAAAGGCATTACTGTATCACACCTCAGAGAGCAGAGCTGCATCATTGTGGTCTGGTTATTCCGAGTGAATTTGCGTATGTTACGCTGCAGAAGCTACCGCTGGCTCCATCCAAGTCTTAACTTGTGGTTGAGTGTTAGTAATTAGTTAGTAGTGGCTATTACTGTGTATGAGCTGCTTAAACTGTGATTGCATGGGAACACAATCAGTTTAAAATATTTGTTACATGTCTGCTTGTCTCTGGTTGAAAACCATGTCAAATAACTTGGTGCTTTTGTGTTCACAAGACTTGACACATTATTGCCCAGTTCTGATGAAGGACATGGTTGGTTTCAGATTCAGATTCAGATTCAGATTCAACTTTAATTGTCATTGTCAGTGTACAGTACAGAGACAACGAAATGCATTTAGCATCTCCCTGGAAGAGCGACATAGAATATGATTTCAATAATTAAATCTATTTACATGCATACAGTCATAGCGTTTTTCCTGTGGGAGGAGTGTCCGGGGGGGGGGGGGGGGTGATTGGCAGTCACCGAGGTACATTGTTGAGTAGAGTGACAACCGCAGAGAAGAAGCTGTTCCTGGACCTGCTGGTCCCACAACGGAGAGACCTGTAGCGCCTCCCGGATGGTAGGAGGGTAAACAGTCCATGGTTGGGGTGAGAGCGGTCCTTGGCGATGCTGAGCGCCCTCCGCAGACAACGCTTGCTTTGGACAGACTCAATGGAGGGGAGCGAGGAACCGGTGATGCGTCGGGCAATTTTCACCACCCTCTGCAGTGCTTTCCGGTCGGAGACAGAGCAGTTGCCATGCCATACTGTTTCTCCTTCCGCAGATGCTGCCTGACCTGCAGATTGTTTGCAGCATTTTCTGCTTTATTTGGTATTGGTTTCGTTTTTTTCTTGTTACGTGTGCAGAGATGCAGTGAAAAGCTTTTGTTTGCATCCTATCCGGTTCAATCAGATGATACTATACATGGAGAAGCCTTACCCAAATACAACAGCTGGGGAGTGATACCTGGGCCAGCCGTAGACAAGGTGGGACTGGTGTAGATGTGGCATGTTGGCCGATGTGGGCAAATTGGGTCGAAGGGCCTGTTTCAATGCTGTCATGACCTGATGACAATAGACAATAGACAATAGGTGCAGGAGTAGGCCATTCGGCCCTTCGAGCCAGCACCGCCATTCAATGTGATCATGGCTGATCATCCCCAATCAGTACCCCGTTCCTGCCTTCTTCCCATATCCCCTGACTCCGCTATTTTTAAGAGCCCTATCTAGCTCTCTCTTGAAAGCATCCAGAGAACCTGCCTCCACCGACCTCTGAGGCAGAGAATTCCACAGACTCACCACTCTCTGTGAGAAAAAATGTCTCCTCGTCTCCATTCTAAATGGCTTACTCCTTATTCTTAAACTGTGGCCCCTGGTTCTGGACTCCCCCAACACCGGGAACATGTTTCCTGCCTCTAGCGTGTCCAAACCCTTAACAATCTTATATGTTTCAATGAGATACCCTCTCATCCTTCTGAACTCCAGAGTGTACAAGCCCAGCCGCTCCATTCTCTCAGCATATGACAGTCCCGCCATCCCGGGAATTAACCTTGTAAACCTACGCTGCACTCCCTCAATAGCAAGAATGTCCTTCCTCAAATTAGGGGGCCAAAACTGCACACAATACTCCAGGTGTGGTCTCACTATGGCTCTGTACAACTGCAGAAGGACCTCTTTGCTCCCAAAGTCGATTCCTCTTGTTATAAAGGCCAACATGCCATTCGCTTTCTTCACTGCCTGTTGTACCTGCATGCTTACTTTCATAGACTGATGTACAAGGACCCCCAGATCGCGTTGTACTTCCCCTTTTCCCAACTTGACGCCATGATGACTATGACCAGAGTGCAGAGTAGTAGAGCTTACAGCAATATTGTTAAAGAGAAAAAGTTCAATGTTTGCAAACGAGATACTGCAGGTTGGAAGACATTGACTAGACCCTAGTTTATGGAAGGGAACGTTGAGTGTCCTGATAACAGAGGGGAAGAAGCTGTTCCGTATTTCAGTTCTCCAGCATTTGCAGTTTTTAAATTCCCTTTTCTCAAACCATCACCCCATTAACACGAAAACTGGGATGATATTGAAGTGCGTGAGAAAATCAGCGGGTGCGGCAGCATCTATGGAGCGAAGGAAATAGGCGACGTTTCGGGCCGAAACCCCCTCTTCAGACTGCAGTTCCTTCTTAAGCATGATATTGGAGCTTAGTTTCACATAAGATTCTACAAATGGAGCACCACAATCAAAGCAGTTAATGTATATATAAATAAAAGTGAACAATATTGCAGCCCACTGTCTCCGCCTCATGCTTTCTTCTTCCCCCCCCCCCCCCCACCCCCCGCCCCCCCGACATCAGTCTGAAGAAGGGTCTCACCCGCTGAGTTTTCTCCAGCATCTATGGAGCGAAGGAATAGGTAACGTTTCGGGTCGAGACCCTTACGGGTCTCGACCCGAAACGTCACCTATCCCTTCATCAGTCCGTAGAAGGGTCTCGACCCGAAACGTCACCTATTCCTTCGCTCCATAGATGCTGCCTCACCCGCTGAGTTTCTCCAGCATTTTTTGTCTACCTTCGATTTTTCCAGCATCTGCAGTTCTTTCTCAAACAAAGATATTGCTGCGAGAATTTGTTCTACAATATAATATGTAATCAATGTTATATCCTTTGTAGATACTTTATATTTTCGCATTTGTTAGTTTCTTTCTTTGGTGTCCGGCATGAAGTAACTGGACTTCAGAGGACGTGGGTTTATGATGCGTGGGGAAAGATGTAATGGGAACCTGAAGGGCAACTTTGTCACACAGTATATGGAATGAGCTGCCAGAGGAGGTCGTTGCGTTTAAGTGGCACTTGGACAGGTACATGGTGAGGACTTATTTGGAGGGATATGGGCCAAACGCTGGCAGGTGGGACTAGCTTAGATGGGGCATCTTGGTCAGCTTTGACCCATTGGATCCAAGTGCCTGTTTCCTTGGTGAACGACTCTATATCTGCCATTGTATATTCTTCTGGTGTATCTGGACCTCCAGAAGGCTTTCGACAAGGTCCCACATAAGAGATTATTATACAAACTTAAAGCACAAGGCATTGGGGGTTCAGTATTGATGTGGATAGAGAACTGGCTGGCAAACAGGAAGCAAAGAGTAGGAGTAAACGGGTCCTTTTCACAATGGCAGGCAGTGACTAGTGGGGTACCGCAAGGCTCAGTACTGGGACCCCCAGCTATTTACAATATATATTAATGATCTGGATGAGGGAATTGAAGGCAATATCTCCAAGTTTGCGGATGACACTAAGCTGGGGGGCAGTGTTAGCTGTGAGGAGGATGCTAGGAGACTGCAAGGTGACTTGGATAGGCTGGGTGAGTGGGCAAATGTTTGGCAGATGCAGTATAATGTGTGATAAATGTGAAAGGGGATCAGAGGGTGTGGAGAGAAGGCAGGTACGGGATACTGAGTTGGATGATCAGCCATGATCATATTGAATGGCGGTGCAGGCTCGAAGGGCCGAATGGCCTACTCCTGCACCTAATTTCTATGTTCCTAAAGGTTATGGGCAAATTTCCATTAGGTACAGTACAAGACTTTTTCCAATGTAATTTTTGTTGCACGATTTAATTCAGCATTTGTTTCAGCAAAATATCATGGAAATGAGACACAAACTTCCAGTCATTGTCAAAATAACAATGACTCAATTTGGAGAGGCACGGTGGCGCAGCGGTAGAGTTGCACCAGAGATCCGGGGTCGATCCCGACTACGGGTGCTGTCTGTAGGGAGTTTGCACGCTCTCCCTGTGACCTGCGTGGGTTTTCTCCGGGTGCTCTGGTTTCCTCCCACACTCCAAAGACACACAGGTTTATAGGCTAATGGGCTTGGTAAAACTGTAAATTGTCCCTAGTGTGTGTAGGATAGTCTGAGTGGGCGGGGATCGCTGGTCGGCACGGACAGGGTGGGCCGAAGGGCCTGTTTCCCCCACTGTATCTCTAAAATACTAAACTAAACAGTGATACTTTATTGCCATATTGCCACATGTACTGTACCTAGGTACAGTGAAATTCTTTGTTAATCTGGGTTAAGAATAAGGGGAAAGCCATTTAGAACGGAGACGAGGAAACACTTTTTCCTCACAGAGTGTGGTGTGTCTGTGGAATTCTCTGCCTCAGAGGGCGGTGGGGACCTGTTCTTTGGATACATAGATACATAGAAAATAGGTGCAGGAGTAGGCCATTCGGCCCTTTGAGCCTGCACCACCATTCAATATGATCATGGCTGATCATCCAACTCAGTATCCTAACTCAGGACACTTTCAAGAGAGAGCTAGATAGGGCTCTTAAAGATGGTGGAGTCAGGGGATATGGGGAGAAGGCGGGAACGGGGTACTGATTGGGGATAATCAGCCATGATCACATTGAATGGCGGTGTGATCGAAGGGCCGAATGGCCTACACCTGCACCTATTGTCTATTGATATCATGCAGCAGACATTAACATTAACAAGAATAGTTTAACTCACGTTTATCAGGCTCACGTTTTCAGTTTGATTTGCTGCTCGAGCCGTTGTTTCGTTTATCCTTCTGATCCTCTTGCATTGAAATCACCAGCAAAATAATCAGAGCTCTCATCGCCTGGGAACAGCCCATAAAAATGACAGTGGGCTGGACCAATCCCCCCCTGAATTGCCTAGTTTTCAACCTCCTCATTTCAAAGTTCACTTTGAGCAATGACCTACTCTGTACAGAGGTAGAACTTCGCTAAAAAACAAGGCCTGACGGCTGTCGATTTAAAGGAGTCAGTGAAAATGATTACAGGGTGATTGGTGTCACTGTTTTGTCCGTCAAAGTGGGGAGTCTTATCGGGGAAAATTCAGCCTTTCACCTTCTTTTTATTTTGCCCAGTGTCACCTTTGACACGGTTTTTTTTCATAAGATCATAAGAGATAGGAGAAGAATTAGACCATTCGGCCCATCAAGGCTACTCCGCCATTTGATCATGGCTGATCTATCTCTCCCTCCTAACCCCATTCTCCTGCCTTAGACAATAGACAATAGGTTCAGGAGTAGGCCATTCGGCCCTTCGAGCCAGCACCGCCATTCAATGTGATCACGGCTGATCATCCCCAATCAGTACCCTGTTCCTGCCTTCTCCCCATATCCCCTGACTCCGCTATTTTTAAGAGCCCTATCTAGCTCTCTCTTGAAAGCATCCAGAGAACCTGCCTCCACCGAGGCAGAGAATTCCACAGACTCACCACTCTCTGTGAGAAAAAATGTTTCCTAGTGTCAATTCTAAATGGCTTACTCCTTATTCTTAAACTGTGGCCCTGGGTTCTGGACTCCCCCAACACCGGGAACATGTTTCCTGCCTCTAGCGTGTCCAAACCCTTAACAATCTTATATGTTTCAAAGAGATCCCCTCTCATCCTTCAAGAGCCCTATTTAGCTCTCTCTTGAAAGTATCCAGAGAACCGGCCTCTGAGGCAGAGAATTCCACAGACTCACCACTCACTCTCCACGTGCCTTCTCCCCATAACCCCTGCCACCCTGTACTAATCAATAATCTATCTGTCTCTGCTTTGAATATAACCACTGACCTGGTCTCCACAGCCGTCTGAGGCAAAGAGTTCCAGAGTCATCGACCAATAATATTCTCTGGATATCTTGTCTGGTTTTCAACAGACGTGATGCAAATGTTCAGCAAATGGTATACAAATGATGAGCCAGCGAGTGTGATTAGCAGTGTGAATGCAGTGCAGCACAGTGATAGTGGGGTGGTCAATGCCTGCCTCTGTCCACACCTCTGTCCATAGAACCATTGGCTGGCCCATGGGTGAACAAACACCATGGCAATGCTGGTCCCACCTTGAAGGGCAGGTTACTCAGCCACAAAGCTCTGTGGCCACCTCTACACATATTGATGAGTGTGCTTGGGAGCATTTCCATAATTGGGACTTTGCCCAAGATGAGAGATTATATTTGCACATTTCCTTCTGTATCTCCTCAGCAAAGGTCTCCAGAGGAACTGATCGTGCCGTCTTTCAGATTTCGAAATGTCCGAGGTTTTAAGGCAGCAAAGGAGAACTCAGCGGGGTGAAGGAACAGACATGCCAGTGTTTCTCACAGAGAGTGGTGAATCTGTGGAACTCTCTGCCACAGAGGGTAGTTGAGGCTATATTTAAGAGGGAGTTAGATGCAGCCCTTGTGGCTAAAGGGATCAGGGGGGTATGGAGAGAAGGCTGAGTTGGATGATCAGCCATGATCATGTTGAATGGCGGTGCAGGCTCGAAGGGCCGAATGGCCCACTCCTGCACCTATTTTCTATGTTTCTATGTTTCTCAGCCCTGTGGGTTGCAATGACCACTGACGAGTCTGGTATAACCATACAATATAACATATAACCATATAACAATTACAGCACGGAAACAGGCCATCTCGGCCCTACAAGTCCGTGCCGAACAACTTTTTTTCCCTTAGTCCCACCTGCCTGCACTCATACCATAACCCTCCATACCCTTCTCATCCATATGCCTATCCAATTTGTTTTTAAATGATACCAATGAACCTGCCTCCACCACTTCCAGTGGAAGCTCATTCCACACCGCTCCCACTCTCTCAGTAGTTCCCCCTCATATTACCCCTAAACTTCTGTCCTTTCATTCTGAAGTCATGTCTTCTTGTTTGAATCTTCCCTATTCTCAAAGGGAAAAGCTTGTCCACATCTGGGGAGATGCCTCCACTAGCTCTACAACATAAACTGTTCCATAAACCCTGGCTGGCGTGCGCTGGAGCAGTGGGCTGAGCTGCTGCCCCACGCAGACCGAGACCCGGGTCCGATCCTGCCCCCGTGTGCAGGGAGTGGATGAGAAAACGGGATAACTGGCGTGAATGGTATTCGCTGGTCGGCAATGACTCAGGGGGGAGGCAAAGGGCCTGTCTTTCTGCTGTGTCTTTCAATCAGTCACCCGATCTGTCATTTAGACTCGTAGAGCATTTGCCCACATCCCTCTTAAACCTTTCCAACCCGTGTACCTATCCAGGTAGCATTTAAATGCCGTTAGACAAAAATGCTGGAGAAACTCAGCGGGTGCGGCAGCATCTATGGAGCGAAGGAAATAGGCAACGTTTCAGGCCGAAACGCCAGTCTGAAGAAGGGTCTCGACCCAGAACGTCACCTATTCCTTCGCTCCATAGATGCCGCCTCACCCGCTGAGTTTCTCCAGCATCTATGGAGCGAAGGAATAGGTAACGTTTCTGGAAATAGCTGGAGAAACTCAGCGGGTGAGGCAGCATCTATGGAGTGAAGGAATAGGTGACGTTTCGGGTCGAGACCCTTCCGGGTCTCGACCCGAAACGTCACCTATCCCTTCATCAGTCTGAAGAAGGGTCTCGACCCAAAACGTCACCTAATAGATGCTGCCTCACCCGCTGAGTTTCTCCAGCATTTTTGTCTACCTTCAATTTTCCAGCATCTGCAGTTCCTTCTTGAACATTTAAATGCTGTTATTGTCCTGCCCCAATTGCCTTCAGTTATCACGGGTTACACTGATGATAGATAATCCTTGCTGTTGCAAATGTGCTTGGGAAATCGCCCATCCACATCTCAGGTCAATGATTAACTACAAAGTGTGTACAAAGTTGACTAAGTTCCATGAACTTGCATCTCGTAACAAACATGCGTCTAGTGTTATTGGCTTGCTGAATGGAACCTCCCGTTCACAACGTCAGATACATATGACTCAACAAATACTTCCCATGGATTTATCGGTAACAGATCAATGCAGTTAGGCCAACGGTTATAGATGTGCTATGAAAATGTAGTTAGCGGGCGGAGATTAGTTGTAAATCAGTTGTCCTGGCTGCATCAATGCACAACCTTGGAACTTTAGACATTGATATCATCCAAAGATTAAAACTGCTTTATCATGCCACCTGGAAACCACAGCGAGAAGTTTAGTTTAGTTTAAGTAAGTAAGTAGGTTTATTGGCCAAGTATTCACATACAAGGAATTTGCCTTGGTGCTCCGCCCACAAGTAACAACATGACATACAGTGACTGTTTTACGAATGACTCAGAAAACACTAAACATTAATAATAATAAAACATTAATGATGTTTTATTAACCACTGATCAAGCATGTGAACCAACAAAATACCAGATCAAAAGGAGGCTACATAGAAACATATAAAATTATAAAAGGACTGGACAAGCGAGATGCAGGAAAAATGTTCCCCAATGTTGGGCGAGTCCAGAACCAGGAGCCACACAGTCTTAGAATAAAGGGGAGGTCATTTAAGACTGAGGTGAGAAAAAACTTTTTCACCCAGAGAGTTGTGAATTTGTGGAATTCCCTGCCACAGAGGGCAGTGGAGGCCAAGTCACTGGATGGATTTAAGAGAGAGTTAGATAGAGCTCTAGGGGCTAGTGGAATCAAGGGATATGGGGACAAGGCAGGCACGGGCTATTGATAGGGGACGATCAGCCATGATCACAATGAATGGCGATGCTGGCTCGATGGGCCAAAGGGCCGAATGGCCTCCTCCTGCACCTATTTTCTATGTTGCTATGTTTTGTAAACAATGTGATAGTCCCTGCCTCAACCACCTTCTCCGGCATCTCGTTCCATACACCTGTTTGAAAATGTCACCTCTCAGGTTCCTATTAAATCTCCACAGCCCTCCCCCCCCCCCCCCCCCCCCCCCCCCCCCCTACCCTCCCTCACCATAAACCTATGTCCTTTATGTTTAAGAAGGAACTGCAGATGCTGGAAAGTCAAAGGTAGACAAAAATGCTGGAGAAAAACTCAGCGGGTGCAGCAGCATCTAGGGAGCGAAGGAAATAGGCGACGTTTCGGGCCGAAACCCTGAAGGAAATAGGCAACGTTTCGGGCCGAAACCCTGAAGGAAATAGGCAACGTTTCGGGCCGAAACCCGGAAGGAAATAGGCAACGTTTCGGGCCGAAACCCAGAAGGGTTTCGTCCCGAAACGTTGCCTATTTCCTCCGCTCCTTAGATGCTGCTGCACCCGCTGAGTTTCTCCAGCACCTTTGTCTACCTTCCATAAACCTATGTCCTCTGGGTCTTGCAGTGACTGCAGGCTGTATCGCTAGCTACTGCAGAATTTATTCTGAATCCTAAATTGCCCAGGACAAATGTCTTGTTCTAGTGGCAAGCTTTCACCGTGTAATGTGATGAGACAATTGGTCTGAAAACGTTCCTTCACTTCTGGCAGCCCGCTGTATAAATGAATTTAAATCTCTCAATTTGGGACCAATGCTTCATTGCCATTCACTATTCTCCTATTCTCACACGCCCACTCACATGGCACTACTGCCAGATGTTAAAATTGACCTCATCACCTTTCAGACTTTTCTTCTCTCCTGGAGACTTATTCATTAAATACATCAAGGAACACTGCAATCGAACTTATGTTCGATTGAAGATCCCCTTCAATGGGGATCTTATAGAAACTTACAAAATTCTTAAGGGGTTGGACAGGCTTAGATGCAGGAAGATTGTTCCCGATGTTAGGGAAGTCCAGGACAAGGGGTCACAGCTTAAGGATAAGGGGGAAATCCTTTAAAACCGAGATGAGAAGAACTTTTTTCACACAGAGAGTGGTGAATCTCTGGAATTCTCTGCCACAGAGGGTAGTTGAGGCCACAGTTCATTGGCTATATTTAAGAGGGAGTTAGATGTGGCCCTTGTGGCTAAGGGGATCAGGGGGTATGGAGAGAAGGCAGGTACGGGATACTGAGTTGGATGATCAGCCATGATCATATTGAATGGCGGTGCAGGCTCGAAGGGCCGAATGGCCTACTCCTGCACCTAATTTCTATGTTTCTATGTTTCTATGTTTCTATGAACAGGAGAGTGGTTAGGGAGCTATGATCTTATCGAATATCATAAGGTCATAAGTGATAGGAGTAGTCTTAGGCCATTCGGCCCATCAAGCGTACACTGCCTTTCAATCATGGCTGGTCTATCTCTCCCTCCTAACCCCATTCTCCTGCCCTCTCCCCATAACCCCTGACACCCGTACAAATCAAGAAACTATCTATCTCTGCCTTAAAAATATCAACGGACTTGGCCTCCACAGCCGTCTGTGGCAAAAAATACCACAGATTCACCACCCTCTGACTATATAAATTTCTCAAAAATGCTGGAGAAACTCAGTGGGTGCAGCAGCATCTATGGAGCGAAGGAAATAGGCAACGTTTCGGGCCGAAACCCAAAAGGGTTTCGGCCCGAAACATTACCTATTTCCCAAGGGTTTCGGCCCGAAAAGTTGCCTATTTCCCCAAGGGTTTCGGCCCGAAACGTTGCCTATTTCCCAAGGGTTTCGGCCCGAAAAGTTGCCTATTTCCCCAAGGGTTTCGGCCCGAAACGTTGCCTATTTCCCAAGGGTTTCGGCCCGAAACGTTGCCTATTTCCCCAAGGGTTTCGGCCCGAAACGTTGCCTATTTCCCAGGGGTTTCAGCCCGAAACGTTGCCTATTTCCTTCGCTCCATAGATGCTGCTGCACCCGCTGAGTTTCTCCGGCATTTTTGTCTACCTTCGATTTTCCAGCATCTGCAGTTCCTTCTTAAACACATATAAATTTCTCATCTCCTTCCTGAAGGAACGTCCTTCAATTCTGAGGCTATGGCCTCTGGTCCGGGACTCTCCCACTAGTGGAAACATAGTCAGGATCGAACCTGGGTGCCTGGCGCTGTGAGGCAGCAACTCTACCGCTGCGCCACAGTGCCGCTTAGCATAGGATTTCAAACCTATTAACAAAATATCTCACCTAAAAATTCAATCCCGTGACATTTCTTTCTTCTGTAGTGAAACACAAGGGGGTCAAGGAAAGAGCGTTCCCGTTGCGGCCCCTGCTTCCACCAATCTTTCCTCCACCGCCACGCACAAGAAGCGCAAGAGGCGCAAGTCGCAACTGTATGCAGGTGGCCGAGAAGCGTGTTCAGCTCTGGCTGAACAATTTCTAATCTTGTGATCTGGACTCGAGAAGAAGCAGTGAAACACAATATACACTACTACTTTACGGCTGACAGGTTGTTGTGTACGAAGGAATTGCAGGTGCTGGAAGACAGGCACAAAATGCTGGAGTAACTCCGCGGGTCAGTCAGCATCTCTAGAGAGAAGGAACTGGTGACGGTTCGGGTTGAGACCCTGAAACGCCACCCATTCCTTTTCTCCAGAGATCTGCCTGTCCCGCTGAGTTACTCCAGCATTTTGTGTCTGTCTTCGGTGGAAACCGGCATCTGCAGTTCCTCCCTACGTACAGCACTTACCTTCAGTCAGTCTTCTCTTCCTCACTCCCCCACGTCACCTCCTCATCAAAGAATAATGTGAGTGCAAATTCCCCAAAACACCCACGTTCTTGACAATGCTTTGCATAGGCACAGTTTGTGTTTGGACACACACACCCCCCCCGTGGAGATCGAGGTCCAAGGATATCACCATAAAGTTTCTAATTCAGATTCAGATTCAGATTCAGATTCAATTTTAATTGTCATTGTCAGTGTACAGTACAGAGACAACGAAATGCATTGAGACAATAATAAGACCATAAACACAGATAGACACATAAAGCTGGTGTACACCCATCTTCTGACCCGAAATGTCACCCATTCCTTCTCTCCAGAGATGCTGCCCGTCCCGCTGAGTTACTCCAGCACTTTGTGTCTATCTTCGGTTTAAACCAGCATCTGCAGTTCCTTCCTGCACATAGACCCAGATCTTGGGAGCCCCCCTGTTGGTAAAGGCAGGTATTGGTGATGACATTCAAAAGACAAAAATGCTGGAGAAACTCAGCGGGTGAGGCAGCATTTATGGAGCGATGGAAATAGGTGACGTTTCGGGTCGAGACACTTTCTTCTGGCTGATGAAGGAATAGGTGACGTTTCGGGTCGAGACCCGGAAGGGTCTCGACCCGAAACGTTACCTATTCCTTCACTCCATAGATGATGCTGCCTCACCCGCTGAGTTCTCCAGCATTTTCCAGAAACGTTACCTATTCCTTCGCTCCATAGATGTTGGAGAAACTCAGCGGGTGAGGCAGCATCTATGGAGCGATGGAAATAGGCGACGTTTCGGGTTGAGACCCTTCTTCAAACTGATGTGGTGGGGGGGGAGGGGGGGGGGCGGGAAGAAGAAAGGAAGAGGCGGAGACAGTGGGCTGTGGGAGAGCTGGGAAGGGGAGGGGAAGGAAGGAGAAAGCAGGGACTACCTGAAATTGGAGAAGTCAATGTTCATACCGCTGGGGTGTAAACTACCCAAGCGAAATATGAGGTGCTGCTCCTCCAATTTACGGTGGGACTCACTCTGGCCATGGAGGAGGCTCAGGACAGAAAGGTCGGATTGGGAATGGGAGGGGGAGTTGAAGTGCTGAGCCACCGGGAGATCAATTTGGTTATTGCGGAGGTGTTGGGCGAAGCGATCGCCAAGCCTATGCTTGGTCTCACTGATGTAGATCATCTGACATCTAGGGCAGCGGATGCAATAGATGAGGTTGGAGGAGGTGCAGGTGAACCTCTGACACACCTGGAAAGACTGCTTGGGTCTTTGGATTGAGTCAAGGGGGAGGTAAAGTGACAAGTGTAGCATTTCCTGCGGTTGCAAGGGAAAGTGCCCGGAGAGGTGGTGGTTTGGGTGGGAAGGGACAAATTGACCAGGGAGTTACGGAGGGAGCGGTCTCTGCGGAGGCAAGAGTGCTTTACTGTCATATGTCAGGAAACAGATAGATTACATTCTTACTTACAGCAGCACAACAGATAAATACATTTAGTATTCGTCAAAACCCATAATAAGCAAAAAAAAGTTCAGTATATCTAAGAAAAATAACAAACAGGCAAATAAATAAATAGACGGTAGTCGTGCAAAGGCAAAAAATGATGTCCCCAAGTCTCTATAGGTCCGAGTCTATTTGGACATTGTAGTGTTTAATAGCCTTACAGTTGTGGGGGAAAAGCTGCCCCTGAACCTGGACGTTACATTTTTCCGTCTCCTGTACCTTCTTCCTGGTGGCAATGGCACATAGAAGGTCCATTATCTTCATTGTGTGGTTAATTGTGGTGTTTGACTAGCCCCAACCCAAGCTGAGATTCCCCCCCCCGACGCAGGAGCTTGATCACCCCGACAAGGAGGCCCACCACCGGCTACAGGAGTAAGAGCGTCCCGTCTACGGAAGGTTAGAGGCCCCCGACCGCTGGAGGGGAAAGAAGGGGAGAGATTGAAGAGATTTTTCGCCTTCCATCACAGTGAGGAATGTGGAGGAGTCACTGTGGTGGATGTTCATGTTAAATCTATTAATTCTAATTCACACATGCACTGACTTCACTGCCCAACACCACGGATTTCCATCTGTATATATGTATATATGTATGTAGCGCCGCAGAAATTGTGCACCTATCCCCCCCCCCCCCTTCTCCCTTCTGTTTTTTGTTTTTCTGTCTCTTGTTTTTTGTGCTAAATTGTATGTATGCACCACCGAGTACGAGCAGCTTTCAGTTTCACTGTACATGTATAGTGACAATAAATTATCATATCATATCATAAATGGCATATCATATCAAAATGTATTTTCTGTGTTCTGTTGCTTTTTATTAGTATGACTGTAGGGCAAATCAAATTCATAGAAACATAGAAGCATAGAAAATAGGTGCAGGAGGAGGCCATTCGGCCCTCCGAGCGGCCATTCCACCATTCGTTGTGATCATGGCTGATCGTCCCCTATCAATAACCCATGCCTGCCTTCTCCCCATATCCCTTGACACCACCAGCCCCTAGAGCTCTATCTAACTCTCTCTTAAATCCATCCAGTGGCTTGGCCTCCACTGCCCTCTGTGGCAGGGAATTCCACACATTCACAACTCTCTGGGTGAAAAAGTTTTTTTCTCACCTCAGTCTTAAATAGCCTCCCCTTTATTCTAAGACCGTGGCCCCTGGGTCTGGACTCGCCCAACATTGGGAACATTTTTCCTGCATCTCGCTTGTCCAATCCTTTTATAATTTTTTCCTACATATTGGGAACATTTTTCCTGCAAAACATACTTGGATAATAAAGTGTGATTCTGATTCTGACTGAGAAATTAGATCAAGAGAAGAAACAAGGAAACAAGAAACGTCACTTATTCCTTTCAAGAAAAAAGACACTTATTTCTGGAGTAACTGAGCGGATCAGGTAGCATCTCTGGAGGACATGAAGGAGCTCATTGATGGCGTCTCCTCTCCTCAACGTGAGTTTGGAAGATTTCCCAGGGACAGTAATGGTGCCTTTTTTTCCCCAGGTAATGGGATGAAACTGCGGAGAGTTGTGGAGGTGGCTCAGTCCCTGTCAGAGACCATCGCCTCCATCTACACAAATTGTTAAGGGCTTGGACACGCTAGAGGCAGGAAACATGTTCCCGAAGTTGGGGGAGTCCAGAACCAGGGGCCACAGTTTAAGAATAAGGAGTAAGCCATTTAGAACAGAGACCAGGAACACTTTTTCTCACAGAGAGTTGTGAGTCTGTGGAATTCTCTGCCTCAGAGGGCGGTGGAGGCCGGTTTTCTGGATGCTTTCAAGAGAGAGCTAGATAGGGCTCTTAAAGATAGCGGAGTCAGGGGATATGGGGAGAAGGCAGGAACGGGGTACTGATTGGGGATGAATGGCGGTGCTGACTCGGAGGGCCGAATGGCCTACTCCTGCACCTATTGTCTATTGCCTATTATCATGCAAGCAGCAGCTTTTCACAGTAGCTTGGTAGACATGACAATATAAACCAATACCAATACAGAGGAGACTGTGCACTGGAGACAGAAACTGGATCAAACACATATACATTGCCAACATCTCCTCTACAGACTCCCCAGGTTTTCCCCTTCAACCTTCCATCGTTCATCAAAGACTAAGCTCGGTTGAAATATTTATACTTTTCCAGGTAAGAGTTGTACAGATACAGTGGCTTTGATCTACATGTTTACAGTCTCTTGATTATGGACTAGAACCCGTCAGATGCCAAGAAACTCAAAGATAGTTGAATATGTGATTCACGGAGGCATACATCACAGAAACAGGCCCTATGATCCAACTGTAGTGAGAACGAACTGCAGATGCTGGGAAAATCAATCGCTTGTTGCTTTACCTCCCCCCTCGCCTCCATCCAAGGACCCAAGCAGTCTTTCCAGGTGAGGCAGAGGTTCACCTGCACCTCATCCAACCTCATCTATTGCATCCGCTGCTCTAGGTGTCAGCTGCTCTACATCGGTGAGACCAAGCGCAGGCTTGGCGATCGCTTCGCCCAACACCTCCGCTCGGTCAGCATTAACCAACCTGATCTCCCGGTGGCTCAGCACTTCAACTCCCCCTCCCATTCAAAATCCGACCTTTCTGCCCTGGGTCTCCTCCATGGCCAGAGTGAGTCCCACCGCAAATTGGAGGAGCAGCACCTCATATTTCACTTGGGTAGTTAACACCTCAGTGGTATGAACATTGACTTCTCCAATTTCAGGTAGTCCCTGCTTTCTCCTTCCTTCCCCTCCCCTTCCCAGCTCTCCCACAGCCCACTGCCTCCGCTTTTCCTTTCTCCCACCCCCTCCCCCACATCAGTCTGAAGAAGGGTCTCGACCCGAAACGTCACCTATTCCTTCGCTCCATAGATGCTGCTTCTCCTGCTGAGTTTCTCCAACATCTATAGAGCGAAGGAATAGGTAACGTTTCGGGTCGAGACCCTTCCGGGTCTCGACCCGAAACGTCACCTATTCCTTCATCAGTCTGAAGAAGGGTCTCGACCCGAAACGTCACCTATTCCTTCGCTCCATAGATGCTGCTTCTCCTGCTGAGTTTCTCCAGCATTTTTGTCTACCTTCAATTTTTCCAGCATCCGCAGTTCTTTCTTAATCATTTAGTTATTCCAGGCTCTTGTTAACAATGGAACAGATTTGCTCACCGAGGTGTAATAACTCCATTCGGCCCTTCGAGCCAGCGCCGCCATTCAATATCTGCGGTGCACAGATAAAGAATGAGGATAAATGGGGGCAGAATCCAGTGCAAACATATAACATTGAGCATTGGGAATGCAATGAATATTGCAATAACTCCTGCAGAATGCCTTGCAGGGGTTAAGACGTTACAATGAAGGGTTAACACTGCAAGGCAAGACATCGTTCTCAACTGGCAATGAGACAACTTCACAGAACTGGGTGTCATGAGACTGTCTGAATCATTGAACCCAACAAAGTGATCAAGGTACAGAACGAATGAATAATGATGAAAGATTGAAACATAGAAAAATAGATGTAGGAGTAGGCCATTCGACCCTTCGAGCCTGCACCGCTATTCAATATGATCATCTAAAATCAGTACCCCGTTTCTGCTTTTTCCCTCATATCCTTTGATTACGTTAGCCATCAGAGCTAAATCTAACTCCCTCTTGAAAACATCCTGTGAATTGGCCTCCACTGCCTTCTATGGCAGAGAATTCCACACTCTCTGGTTGAAAAGGTTTTTTCTCACCTCAGTCTTAAATGGCCTCCCCTTTATTCTAAGATATTAAGCATCTATGGAGCGAAGGAATAGGTGACGTTTCCGGTCGAGACCCGGAAGGGTCTCGGCCCGAAACGTCGCCTATTCCTTCGAGGAGAAGAGTCTCGACCTGAAACGTCGCCTATTCCACTACCTCTGTGGCAGGGATTTCCACAAATTCACAACTCTCTGGTTGAAAAGGTTTATCCTCATCTCAGTCCAAAATGGACATAAAATATTCTTTAACTGTGACCCCTGATTCTGAACACCCCCAACATCGGGATTTTTTTTTCCTGCATCTAGCCTGTCCAGTCCTTTAACAATTTTATATGTTTCTATAAGATTTCCTCTCAACCTTCTAAATTCCAGTGAATACACGCCCAGTTTACCCATTCTTTCATCATAAATTAGTTCCAGCCATCCCAGAGAAACATAGAAAATAGGTGCAGGAGGAGGCCATTCGGCCCTTCGAGCCAGCACCACCATTTATTGTGATCATAGAAACATAGAAATTAGGTACAGCAGTAGGCCATTCGGCCCTTCGAGCCTGCACCGCCATTCAATATGATCATGGTTGATCATCCAACTCAGTATCCCGTACCTGCCTTCTCTCCATACCCCCTGATCCCCTTAGCCACAAGGGCCACATCTAACTCCCTCTCAAATATAGCCAATGAACTGGCCTCAACCACCCTCTGTGGCAGAGAGTTCCAGAGATTCACCACTCTCTGTGTGAAAAAAGTTCTTCTCATCTCGGTTTTAAAGTATTTCCCCCTTATCCTTAAGCTGTGACCCCTTGTCCTGGACTTCCCCAACATCGGGAACAATCTTCCTGCATCTAGCCTGTCCAACCCCTTAAGAATTTTGTAAGTTTCTATAAGATCCCCTCTCAATCTCCTAAATTCTAGAGAGTATAAACCAAGTCTATCCAGTCTTTCTTCATAAGACAGTCCTGACATCCCAGGAATTGTGTATTGAATAGTCAGTAATTTAAAACAGAAAATATCTAAATTGCTTAATAGCACTGAAGGTGCTTGTGAACAAAGCTAAAGAAGGCTTGAAGTTTCGATTTTGGATTTCCAGCATTCACATTTTAGTATTCGTTAAACAAGTCTGCCCTCTTGTGATCTGCACTCTGCATTGTCCAACAATCAGACATCCTTTGAGGTCCATGTTACCAGCGACCAGGGAAGGGAGGACAAGTCAAGGCCAGAGACACAGAGTGCTGGAGTAACTCAGCGGAACAGGCAGCATCTCTGGAGAGAAGAAATGGGTGACCCTTCTTCAGGCTCGGGGGGGGGGGAAAGAGGGACGAAAGGGTAAGGTGTGAAAAGGACAGATCAAAAGGGACCTTGATCAAAGAAAATGTAGAGAGAGGCTCTTAAAGATAGCGGAGTCAGGGGATATGGGGAGAAGGCAGGAACGGGATACTGATTGGGGATGATCAGCCATCCACTAGTGGGACTAGGGGAAAATAATTGTTCGGCATGGACTTGTAGGGCCGAGATGGCCTGTTTCCGTGCTGTAATTGTTATATGGTTATATGGAGGCAGGTTGAATGAATGAATGAATGAATGAATGAATGAATGGATGAATGAATGGATGCTTGAATGAATGAATGAATGCTTGAATGAATGAATGATTGAATGAATGAATGATTGAATGATTGAATGATTGAATGATTGAATGAATGAATGAATGAATGAATGAATGAAAGGTTCTCTGGATACTTTCAAGAGAGAGTTAGATAGGGCTCTTAAAAATAGCGGAGTCGGGGGATATGGGGAGAAGGCAGGAACGGGGTACTGATTGGGGATGATCAGCCATGGTCACATTGAATGGCGGTGCTGGCTCGAAGGGCCGAATGGCCTACCCCTGCACCTATTGTCTATTGTCCTATTTCAGCTAAAATGGAGTTATTGGCCAAATTAGCAGCAACCTTTGAAAGCAAAATGTTCCCAAGACAAGTGGGATCTGTTTTTGCACCGTTTGGGAACATCTTGTTCTGTGCTGAGTAATAACAGGTTGAACCCCTGTGTTCCGCAAGTAGTTTCGTTGTCAGAAACACTGACAATGACAATTAAAATTGAATCTGAATCTGCAGAAACACTGCAGGGGGGTTAGGGGGGGGTTGGGGGGAGGGGGGCTCTAACTTCAAATAACCCTTGCTTTCTCTTTCTCTCCATCCCTCCCCCACCCTAGTTCTCCGATTAGTTTCACTCACCTCCTGATTAAATGTTATGCCCCTGTCCCACTTAGGAAACCTGAACGGAAACCTCTGGAGACTTTGTGCCCCACCCAAGGTTTCCGTGCGGTTCCCGGAGCTTTTTGTCAGTCTCCCTACCTGCTTCCACTATCTGCAACCTCCGGCAACCACCTGCAACCTCCGGGAACCGCACGGAAACCTCGGGTGGGGCGCAAAGTCTCCAGAGGTTTCCGTTCAGGTTTCCTAAGTGGGACAGGGACATTACCGATTGTCTGCCTCGTTGTCACAACAATGAACCATTCTACATTTTCCTTGATCAATGTACCCTTTGATCTGTCCTTTTCACACCTTATCCTTTCATATCTCACATGCCCGACACCATCATTTATGGCACGGCCTGCTCAGATGAGAAATGCCATAAAGGATGGTGTCGGAGAGAGCCCCAGCCTTGGTCTGTGTTGTGAATGGTACCAGGTGATCAACAACAGGAACATCCTGGGCCATGCTCTGCTGTGTATCGAGCATTGCGCGGGTGTACCGGGTACGTGAGTCTATGTGCCCTATTTGGTGGTGTAATAAAATACCTTGTTATTCAATACCCCTCTCGACTCCATTCAAGGACCCAAGAAGTCGTTCAAGGTGCGACAAAGGTTCGCCTATATCTCCTCCAACCTCATCTACTGCATCCGCTGCTCTAGATGTCAGCTGATCTACATCGGGGAGACTAAGCGTAGGTTGGGCTATCGTTTCGCCGAGCACCTCCGCTCGGTCCGCAATAACCAACCTGAACTCCCGGTGGCTCAGCACTTCAACTCCCCCTCCCATTCCCAATCCGACCTCTCTGTCCTGGGTCTCCTCCATTGCCAGAGTGAGCAACACCGGAAATTGGAGGAACAGCACCTCACATTCCGCCTGGGGTGCTTGCGTCCTGATGGCATTAACGTTGAATTCTCCCAATTTTGCTAGTCCTTGCTGTCTCCACCCCTTCCTTAACCCTCGAGCTGTCTCCTCCCATCGCCCCGCCCTCGGGCTCCTCCTCCTCCCTTTTTCCTTCCTTCTCCCCACCCCCCCCCCCCCCCCCCCCCCCCCACCCCCCCCCCCCATCAGTCTGAAGAAGGGTTTTTGGCCCGAAACGTTGCCTATTTCCTTCGCTCCATAGATGCTGCTGCACCCGCTGAGTTTCTCCAGCAATTTTGTGTACCTTGTTATTCACACGCTGTTGTCTGAATCCAGTGATTTATCTAACACAACCCTGTCTGATCCAGCAACTTACCTGAGTGTGGACATTGGGCCATTTCTCTGGAACTATTATGTTACAATGCTGAGAACTATATCCTGCACTCTGTATCTACCCCTTTGCTCTACCTATTGCACGAGTTTCACTTGATTGTACTTGTGTAGACACAAGGAATTGAAGACACTGGAATCTTCAGAACAACATAAAGTGCTGGATTAACTCAGCGGGTCAGGCAGAGTCTCTGGAGAACATGTATAGGTGATGTTTTGGATTGGAATCCTTCTTCAGTAGAGTAGGGGAGAGAAAGCTGGAGAAGAGGTGGGGATGGGACCAAGTCCTGCCTGTGACAGATGGATACAGGTGAGAGGGTGTGTTGAATGTGTAGGATGTATACGCATGTTCAACATGTATAGTGTTATCTGATTTGATTGGACATCATACAGAACCAAAGGATGCATCACACCACGGTTTGGGAACAGCATCCAAGACCGCAAGAAAACGCAGAGAATTGTGGACGCAGCCCAGACCATCACACAAACCAACCTCCCTTCCATTGACTCCATCTACACCTCAAGCTGCCTCGGCTGTCACAGTCTGCCCTCTCCTCATTCTCATCCACTTCACCTCCCGGTACTTTTCCACCGGTCCCTCCTTCTCCTCGCCTGCCACTCCCCTCTCATCAGCCCAACTCTCCTCACCTGTTGCACTCAGTTGCCTCTGATCACCAATTAACCCGGTATATAGACTCTCCTCACCATTCACACAGTGCCAGATTGTTCTCAGCATTCATGCAAGACTCTCCAGCGATTTCCCGACTGCCTACACGGATTTGAACCTGCCTGCCCCTGACCATTCCGTCCTTTCGTCTGTCCCTCGCTGGTTTGTTTGCATCGTGTGTTGGATCTCTTGGTTACCGGACCTTCCGCTACCCCGACTACGTCTCCTGCCTGCCCCTCTTCGGAACCCTCGCTCAATCCTGAGCCTCTGTGTGAGTACGGTGTACCCATTCCTGTGTTACTACTCTGTGCTGCTATTGGGTCCAAGCTATACCCGTTACATCGGCAAGGCCAGCAGCATCATCAAGGACCAGCCTCACCCCTGGCCACTCGCTCTTCTCCCCTCTCCCATCAGGCAAGAGGTACAGAAGTGTGAAAACGCACACCTCCAGATTCAGAGACAGTTTCGTCCCAGCTGTTATCAGGCAACTGAACCATCCTATCACCAGCTGAGCAGCAGCCTTGAGCTACTATCTCCCTCATTGGAGACCCTCAGACTATCTTTAATCGGATTTTACTGGAATATATCTTGCACTAAACGCCATTTCTTTTCATCTGCATCTGTACACTGTGGACAGCTCGATGGTAAACGTGTGTCGTCTCTCCTCTGACTGGATAGCACGCAACAAAAATATTTTCACTGTTCCTCGGTAGGCGTGGCAATAGACTAAAGTGAACTAGCTTTCCACTGTAGCTCAGAACATATGTGCCACTAATAAACCTAAATGTAAGGAACATTGTGGAGAAATAGCTAAGAGATGAACAGGACTTGGAACGAAGTGTACCAGTACATAAAGGCTAGGATGAAGTGTGAGGAGGTGGAATAGTCTTGGTGATGAAAGATGAAAAGACGTCAGTGATAAAAGAGAGGATAGAACAGGAGGTATCTAGGCAGCCAAGTCTTACGAATAGAATTAAGAAATTGAAAAGGATTTAATGTGGAACAAAATGCCACTGAGCCTGCAATGGACAGACAATATTACATTTTGTAATGAGCCACATTTATTGAACAACCTAATGTTGTGTGAACATTTATCTATTCATTATCGTAAAAATATCACATTCAGTACAATATAGAACAAACAGTGCTGGAGTAACTCAGCAGGTCAAGCAACATCTCTGGAGAATATAGGTAGGTGACGTTCCGGGTCGGGACCCTTCTTCAGAAAGGGTCTTATAGAAACTTACAAAATTCTTAAGGGTACACAAAATTGCTGGAGAAACTCAACGGGTGCAGCAGCATCTATGGAGCGAAGGAAATAGGCGACGTTTCGGGCCGAAACCCTCCTTCATTCCTTCGCTCCATAGATGCTGCTGCACCCGCTGAGTTTCTCCAGCAATTTTGTGTACCTTTGATTTTCCAGCATCTGCAGTTCCTTCTTGAACAAAATTCTTAAGGGGTTGGACAGGCTAGATGCAGGAAGATTGTTTCCAATGTTGGGGAAGTCCAGGACAAAGGGTCACATTATAAGGATAAGGGGGAAATCCTTTAGGACCAAGATGAGAAAAACATTTTTCACACAGAGAGTGGTGAATCTCTGGAATTCTCTGCCACAGAAGGTAGTTGAGGCCACAGTTCATTGGCTATATTTAAGAGGGAGTTAGATGTGGCCCTTGGGGCTAAAGGGATCAGGGGGTATGGAGAGAAGGCAGGTACAGGATATTGAGTTGGATGATCAGCCATGATCATATTGAATGGCGGAGCAGGCTCGAAGGGCCGAATGGCCTACTCCTGCACCTATTGTCTATGTTTCTATGCTTCTATGGTTCAGAATCTCCATGTTCTTCAGAGATGCTGTTTGAACCACTGAGTTACTCCAGCACTTTGTATCTTTTTTTTGTACACCAGCATCTGCAGTTCCTTGTTTCTACTGATTGTTACCAAGTTTCAGGTGAGTTTCATTTCAATTTAATGCGACAGAGGTGTCAACAATAAACTTGGAGAATCTTTTTAATGAGTGAAAATAAAAAGAAAGCCTGTGAGAGATATTGAAAATAAGTGTTAATGAGTGAAAATAAAAAAGAAACCCAGGCAAGGTGAAAACTAACAGATGATTTTCCAGGCTGGGATTCTATTCCTTGGCGTGGGAGGATAAGAGGGAGATCTTCAGGAGGTGCATAAAATTACGAGAGGAATAGATCGGGTAGACGCACAGTCTCTTGCCCAGGGTAGGTGAATTGAGGACCAGGGAACGTGGGTTTAAGGTGAGGGGGGAAATATTTACTAGGAATCTGAGGGGTAACTTTTTCACGTAGAGGGTGGTGGGTGTATGGAACGAGCTGCTGGAGGAAGTAGTTGAGGCAGGTCAAGTCAAGTTTATTTGTCACATACACATACGAGATGGAGGGTTATGGTATGAGTGCAGGCAGGTGGGACTAAGGGGAAAAAAAGTTGTTCGGCACGGACTTGTAGGGCCGAGATGGCCTGTTTCCGTGCTGTAATTGTTATATGGTTATGTTATTATATGGAGATGTGCAGTGAAATGAAAGTGGCAATGCTCGCGGACTTTTGCGCAAAAGACAAACAACAAAACAACCAAACAAATTATAAACACCATCATAACACACATATTCTTTTACATAATAAATAATGGAAGGAAAAACGTTCAGTAGAGTTAGAGTTAGTCCCTGGTGAGATAGGCGTTTACAGTCCGAATTGCCTCTGGGAAGAAACTCCTTCTCAACCTCTCCGTTCTCACCGCATGGCAACGGAGGCGTTTGCCTGACCGTAGCAGCTGGACTATCTGGCAGGGACTATCACAACGTTTAAGTAACATTGGGATAGTTACACAGATAGGACAGGTTTAGAGGGATATGGGCCAATCGTAGACAGGTGTGACGTATAGATGGGACGTTGGTCAGTATGGGCTAATTGGGCCAAAGGGCCTGTTGCCACGCTGAATGACTCTATGATTCTCCACCCCTGTATGATGGTGAGGATGTGGGGTGGGGAATGTGGAAAGCAAAAGTTACAAAAGGAGTTAGTAAGAAACACAAAGTATGAAAAGAAACTTTAAAATCAACACAAAAGACTTTTACAATCGTATATTGAAGAGTGATCAGAAACATTGTCAGGGCACTGGAGGACTGATAAAGTTCCTACTATAAATAGGCCGCAGAACATGAACAGGCCCTTCGGCCAACAGTGTCCATGCCGTACACGATGCCAAGTTAAACTAATCACATTTGCCTGCACATATCCCTCAGTTCTCTGCATGTCCTTGTGCCTCAAGATTCAAGATTCAAGATTCAAGAGAGTTTATTGTCCTGTGTCCCAGACAGGACAATGAAATTCCTGCTTTGCTTCAGCACAACAGAATATAGAAGGCATGAATACAGAATGCCTCTCGAAAATGGCAAAAGGGAAAGTGTAGATAAAGCTGCCTCACAGGGCCAGTGGCCCATGTTCGATCCTGACCTCGGGTGCTGTCTCTGTGGAGTTTGCACGTTCTCGCTGTGATCTCCTGGGATCTCCTCCCACATCCCCAAAACTCATGCGGATTTGTAGGTTAATTGGCCCTCTGTGAAAGCACAAACAAAATAACAGTAATTGAGATAATTATGGGAGTTAAGATCAACAGCCCACATGACCAGATGGTTTCCATGCAGGGTTTTAGCGGCGATAATCGAGAACGTTTTAGATGCAGTAAATAGTCTTCCACTGATCCCTTCGATCAAGAACCACGCGGGAGACCTGCACTTGTTACTCAGTTGTTTCAAGAAGGTGAGAGAGAGAAACAGGATAATTATAAACCATGTCATTTAACATCTGCTGTCAAGATAATTACCATCTGTTGTTAGGGAATGACCAGAATTTGTAATTAAGGAAGCTGTGGGAGAAAATCTCGGAAACGTTCAACTGATCGGAGGGCCAGCATGGTGTTGGAAAGGTTAGGCTGCATCTGACAACATGAAATTAATGTTTTCATGAGAAATGCCAATGGATGCAATTGGTGTGAACTTTCAGAATGTGATAAAGTCCTCATTATATTCTGAAGACAGACACGAAATGCTGGAGTAACTCAGCGGGACAGGCAACATGTCTAGTGAGAAGGAATGGGTGACGTTTCAGGTTGAGACCCTTCTGTCAACTTGAAGCAAACAGGATAGGTCAGAGGTCTGACTTGCTTTGAGAAGAGAGAGAAAAAGCGTGACTGAGTGGTGGGGAGTGGGCGAGTGGGCGGGGAGGGGGAGAAGGGAAAAGGAGGAGAGAGGGGGAGAGGAAGCAAGAAAGAGAGGATGAGAGGGGGATAGAAGGAGAGGAAAAGAGGGAGAGAAGGATACGAGGGAGGGCCAGAGGGAAGGAGAGAGGAAAAGAGGGAGAATAGGAGATGGGGGGAGAGGAGAGAAGGGGGGGGGAGGAGGGGGGAGGGGGGGGGGAGAGGACCGAATTGGTTGTAGGTTAGTAAACCTAAAATTGGAACATTCAATATTCATGTTCTCTGAATTCAATGTTCTATCATCCATACAGAGAAGCCTTTATCTGCTTTAATGCACGTTTTGCAGTGTGAATGGTTATGAATCTCTGGACGGTGATATTCCATTGTTGAACATGGTCTTAGCTTGGAAAAGAATGACTTGGGGCATATGTTTGAATACAATACAATGCAGAAAAGCCTTTATCTGTTATAATACTTGTTACAGGGTGAATAGTTTTGAACCTTAGGGCAGTGATTCTTGAACATTGCGTTTAAGAAGGAACTGCAGATGCTGGAAAATCGAAGGTAGGCAAAAATGCTGGAGTAATTCAGTGGGTGAGGCAGCATCTATGGAGCGAAGGAAATAGGCAACGTTTCGGGCCGAGACCCTTCTTCAGACTTCTTGAACATGGTCTTGATTCAGCCTTGATCATATCGAATCAGCCATGATAACATTGAATGGCGGTGCTGGCTCGAAGGGCCGAATGGCCTACTCCTGTGCCTATTGTCTATTCATGAACCTGGTCTTAGCCTATAAAGGAATAATTTGGGGCATATGTTTAAACACAATCCACACAGGAAGCCTTTATCTGCTGCAATGCTTACTGCAAAGTTGCATGGTGAATGGTTGGTTTTTTGAACCTCTGGGCAGTGATTCTGAATTCTTGAGTATGGTCCTAGCCTGGAAAAGAGTGATTTGGGGCAGGAAAATAGTAAATTGGGGCGTATATCTAAATATAATCCACATAAATGAGCCTTTATCTGCTGTGATGCTTGTTGTAGAGTTTTCAATAATTCTTGAATATGGTATTAGCCTATAAAGGGGTAATTCTTAATTTTTTTTCATGGTTTTAGCCGTTAAAGGAGTAATTTGGGGAACATAATTAAATCTAATCTGCACAGAGAAGCCTTTCACTGCTTTAATGCCTGTTGCAGGGTGACTGCTTTTGACCTTTTGGATGGTGTTTCTCAATTCTTGAACGTGGTCATAACCTGGAAAAGAGTGATTTGGGGCATTTGTTAAAATGTTATCCACACAGACGAGCCTTTTCCTGTTTTAATGCAAGATTGCAATGGAAATGGTTTCTGGGCAGTGATTCTTGAACATGATTTTAGTCTGCTAAAGAGTAATTTGGGGGATAGATGTAATACAATGCACGCAGTCAGATGAGACTTTATTTGCTTTTATTGCAAGGTTGTAAGTTTTTAGAGGCTTTGAACCTCTGGGCAGTGATTCCTGAACATGGCTTTAGTCTGCTAACAAGAGTAATTTAGTGGGCATAGGTTTAAATACAATGCACACAGTCAGATTAGTCTATTTATGATTTTATTGCAAGGTTGTAAGCAGTATCTTTGGTTGTAAGTGTTTGCAGGGTGAATGGTTTTTGACCCTCTGGGCGGCGTCAGTGTGCACAGACCGCGGGGGTGGCGAGGAGGAGAGGAGGGGGCGAGGCCGAAGCGGAGAGCTAGGAGGCAGCGGCGGGGCCGAAGCGGCGGCGGCGACAGGAGAGATGGAGCGGATCACGGTGAGGCTGCCCGAGCGGCTGCCGCTGCTGCTGTTGGCCGGGGACGAGGTGCTGCTGCCCGGATCCTCGCTGCGCGTCGGCGTGGACTCGGCGCGGAACCTGCAGCTGGTGCGGGGCCGCCTGCTCCGGGGGAACTCGGTCCGCAGCACCATCATCGGCGTAGTGCCCGGCCCCGGCCCCGGCACAGGCCCCGGCCCCAGCACAGGCCCCAGCACAGGCCCCGGCACAGGCCCCGGCCCCGGGCCCAGCGGCGGCGGCGACCCGGACCAGCAGCTGCCCCGGCTCCACAGGTAGGCCCGAGCCCCGGCTCCACAGGTAGGCCCGAGACCACAGGTAGGCCCGAGCCCCAGGACCACAGGTAGGCCCGAGCCCCGGGACCAACGACAGGTAGGCCCGAGCCCCGGACCACAGACCAGCGACAGGTAGGCCCGAGCCCCGGCTCCACAGGTAGGCCCGAGCCCCGGGACCACAGGTAGGCAGGTAGGCCCGAGCCCCAGGACCACAGGTAGGCCCGAGCCCCGGGACCAGCGACAGGCAGGCCCGAGCCCCGGGGACCCCACAGGTAGGCCCGAGCCCCGGGACCACAGGTAGGCCCGAGCCCCGGCTCCACTGGTAGGCCCGAGCCCCGGGACCACAGGTAGGCCCGAGCCCCGGGACCAACGACAGGTAGGCCCGAGCCCCGGGGTAGGCCCGAGCCCCGGGACCAGCGACAGGTAGGCCCGAGCCCCGGCTCCACAGGTAGGCCCGAGCCCCGGGACCACAGGTAGGCCCGAACCCCGAGACCAGCGACTTCACAGGTAGGCCCGAGCCCCGGCCTGGGGTCAGCACTGGCAATAGGTAGGTCCGAGCTCCAGGGCCCCATTGCAAGTAGGCCTTAACAGGTAGGCCCTAAAACCCAGGCCCGGAGTCAGCACTGGTAACAGGTGGGACCAGCAACAGGTAGGCCCGAGTCCCGGGACCCCGCTACAAGAAGGCCCTAAAACCCCAGGCCCGGGATCAGCACTGGCAACAGGCAGGCCCTGGGCCCGAACCCTGCATAGGTAGGCCGGGAACCAGGCCCGGGCACGGCCCCGTCTGCACAGGTAGGCCCGAGACCCACTCCCCAACACAGGCAGGTTTGGGGTAGCTCCAGCGATGGGTGGGCCCGTGCCCTGCTCCCCTACACAGATAGTAATAGGCCCGGGGTCAGCACCAGTAACAGGGAGGCCCAGGGCCTGCTCACCTACACAGGTAAACCCGGGCCCTGGACCAGTCAGACAGCAGGTGCTACAATTCTCCAAACCAACAACACTACAATCATTGCACTGTTGTATTTATGTATGATTGTGCTTATGTCTCGTATAATTTTGCAGGATTATATGCAAAACAAAGCATTTCATTTTATCTAGTTACATGTGACAATAAAGTACTATTGAACTGCACAGGTAGGCCCAGGACAAGTGACAGGTAGCCCTAGGCCCAGGGTCAGCCTCATCATCTTCAATAGTTATGCAATGGTGGTATCGGCTAATTAATTCTAAAGACAACCAATCTAGACCAAGAGCAACTATTTGCATGTAATCTCCCCGCAGTATCATGTAGATACATTTTTATTAACAACACATCTCTATAATACTAAAACTCTTTGTCTTTGTGGCTGTGTGTGTGTCAATCTGGTTAATTTTCCTATTTCCTCCAAACGCTAGGCCACAGCTTTCCCATTTTCACACTGTCTACACACATTTTTCCCGTCGAGGCGATAAACATCTTCCCGTCACATTCCCACCTATATTTCCGAACTTATTAATCATTTAAAGTTTTAAAAACAGCCCGAAAACCCATTTCGGGGAAAAAAATCCAAGTGACATCACAATCCACTCGCTAGGCAGGACGGGACACTCCGGGGGGGGGGGGGGGGGGGGTGTGGCACTCCAGCGCACGTCACAATGCATTCAGATGGCAGGCGAGCCTCTCTAACCCCCCCCCCTCCCTCTCTACCTCCCCGCCCCTCTACCACCCTCCCTCTCTATCCCCCCTCCTTCTCGAGGGAGTGGTGAGTATTGGGACCAATTGGTGTGGTGGAATATTGCGTTCGGGGACCTGCGTTCGGGGACAGGACCCAACGAGTCCCACTTGGTCTAGTTGTCTTTAAGATTGAAGCTGCTCATCACTTGAGAGATACACACAATGCTGGAGTAATTCTGTTCCTGAGATAAGCCTGCAGACAGGGGAATGCTTTAAAAAAAAAAAAGAGCTACGTATATAATGTGAAATAACCAAACATAAAGCAGTTTGTGGAGCAGGCACAAAGTAAGATGTTAATGAGAGAAGCAAAATTATGAGCCATTTGTAGAGCTATTTGGAGATCTGCTCAACAACAGCACGGGTTAAAATGAAGGAAAGCTGATTTCAATCCAGTTACATCAGGATAATCTCAATGGACTTCAGCCTAGTTTGAAAACTTTGGAGCGAGCTTGTTTGTTTGTTTAGCCTAATCTATATAACGTGACCAACTTTATAAAGAATGCATTTAATCACCTTTGCTAAATTTAAATAAGAAATTTAAATTTCATAGAATAAATTGCCTATATAATTGGAAAAATAGGTAATTAAGAGGCAGGGAAATCATTTGTACAGGACGTGACTGAAGATTTCTATCCTGTCCTCACTCTTGTTGCAAATTCATTTATTCCTTCTAGTCCGGGTAGGGTTGCAATATCTGTTAATTTCAAAAATTCTCCCAGTATTTCGTTAGTTTAGTTTAGAGATACAGCGTGGAAACAGGCCCTTCGGCCCACCGTGTCCGTGCCGACCAGCATTCACCCATGCACTCGTTGTATCCTGCGGACTAGGCAATTTTCAGAAGCCTAGCTTCAGAAACTTGCGCGTCTTTGGAGATTGGGAGGAACCCAAGCACCCGGAGAAAACCCACGCGGTCACAGGGAGGACGTACAAACTCCGTACAGACAGCAAGGGTAGTCAGGATCGAATTGGGCGCTATAAGGTAGCATCACAGTAGAATTTATCTAGACAATTTACATGCCTTTGTTTATTTTTTCACAATTTATTGACAGGCCATTGGGAAAGATTTTTTTCCTCTCTCTCGTTTATCATATTATTTACAGTGTACTATGTTTACATATTCTGTTGTGCTGCAGCTAGTAAGAATTTAATTGTTCTTTCTTAAACATATCTTCTTCTTGCGTATAGCATGCACAGCCTAAAGTTGTAGGACAGCTTGTTTAAGAAGGAACTGCAGATGCTGGAAAATCGAAGTTAGACAAAAGTACTGGAGAAACTCAGCGGGTGCAGCAGCATCTATGGAGCGGCGGAAATAGCAATGTTTCGGCCCGAAACGTTGCCTATTTCCTTCGCTCCATAGATGCTGCTGCACCCGCTGAGTTTCTCCAGCACTTTTGTGTACCTTGTAGGACAACTTGTTCTATTTGACTGTGCATGCTGGGTTTTACATCACGGCATTTCTTAAAAACAGCCAATTCACACTGTGTGCATTTTGAATTTGGTTGTTGTTTCTCTCATGTTGGTGATTAGGATCGGAACAGCGGGTATTGCAGTGCAGATAGTTGGGAGTAACTGGCCAAAGCCGCACTACACACTGTTAATCACGGGCCTATGTCGATTCAACATACTCGAGGTGGTGAAAGAGAAGCCGTTCCTAGTCGCTAAAGTGGAACAACTTGACCACCTAGAGGAATACGCAGATGGTACTGGGGAGCTCAGTGACCTTTCTCAGGAGTTCTACAAATATGCGGTACAGGTCTGTATAAAGTGTTCTGCATTCACACTTGTCATAGAACTTCCATAATTGTCATGGATCAATGTTAGTCTGATGCAAGAGCTGTGTAATGAGTTATGTTTCTATTTAGCAAATTGTATTTATTACCCGTGTTTAAGAAGGAACTGTAGATGCTGGAAAATCAAAGGTAGACAAAAGTGCCTCTTGTCTAGGAGGAGCAGCACCTCATATTCCACTTGGGCAGTCTGCACCCTAGCGGCATAAACATTGAATTCTCCAATTTCCGGTAGCCCTTGCTATCTCCTCCCCTTCTCAGCCTTCGGGCTCCTCTTCCTTTTTCCTTTCTTCTCTCCCCTCCCCCCTACCCAACATCAGTCTGAAGAAGGGTTTTGGCCCGAAACGTTGCCTATTTCCTTCGCTCCATAGATGCTGCTGCACCCGCTGAGTTTCTCCAGCACTTTTGTCTACTTTGTATTTATTCCCCACCATGGTAAATTTTAGCTGTGCAAGGAGAAATTAATGTACTATTGAAAGATACAGCATGGAAACAGGCCCTGCGACCCACCATGTGCTCTGACCGTGTGGGTTTCCTCCGGGTGCTCCGGTTTCCTCCCACATCCCAGACGTGCGGGTTTGTAGGTTGATTGGCCTCTGTGAAATTGGCCCCAATGTGTAGGGAGTGGATGAGAAAGTGGGATCACATAGAACTAGTGTGAAAGGCTGATCGGTGGTCACGATACACACAGATAATATACAAATTTGATTAATTAATAACCCCAAACCTAGTGCAAAGAAAACCCAAGGTTCTTAGTGCAACCAAAGGCAGTTCATAGAAAATATTCCAACTGACTCCAACTTGGTATTTGGGGTGAATTGGTTAGTAACCCTGTAAAACTCCATAAAGGGAGTGTTTGATTTAATGGTGAATTCTTTAATCTTGTAAAACACTCACACTATACCCTTTATCATATATCTGTACGCTGTGGATAGCTCGATTAGTAATCAAGTATTGTATTTCCGCTGACTGGTTAGCAAGCAACAAAGGCTTTTCACTGTACACGTGACAATAAACTCAACTTAAACCTAAAAAAACAGGCACTGTTGACAAAGCCAGGACACATGCTGGAAATCGTGTAGTAATGGGGGAATTGAACCTTTGCAGCTGGTGGAAATGCTGGATATGTCTGTACCTGTGGTGGCCAAACTGAGACAGTTGTTGGACAGCCTTCCTAAAGATACCTTGCCCGACATCGTGGCATCAATTATCCGCACCAGTGCTAACGAAAAGCTCCAGGTATGTTTGATTTAAAATGTCCACTTCAAGCTCAACGTGGAGCCTAAATGTTAAGAATTCATGAAGGAGGTTGAATAACCATGGACTTGAAAATTAAAATGGTTTCATGAACATCCTTTTTTTTGCTCACAAGAAATGCAATTTACAGCTCTGCTGCAGAAAACAAATTGGGCTTGAAACTAATAGTCACGTGTGGAGTTGGGTTAAGCTGTTTGTTTGCCATGGATCCCCCTTTGGGAAATTCCAAAGCTTGTGAAGCCTTAGATTGCATTGGGTGTTGCAAATGTCCCTCAGACAGGGACCTTAAACTGGGTAGTAAGGGTAAGGAGGAGTGGTGGAGTCTATATATTGGGGAGTGGGAAATATATGTTACTTAAAGGGGCTCCCCTGAAATACATGGCACCATGCATTTTGTTTTACTTGAATATGAGTGAAGAACAGCATTTCCAATTCTGAAGTTTTAAATGTTGAAAGGTTGGCATTTTATCGTAACATTTGATAGTGTTATAATTGTGCAACAAATGATATGCCTTTTAATTTGCATAATTGCATGGAACATTTGCAGGATGCAATTCGAGTCTGTGATCTGTAGATGTAACACTTTTGGAACATTTCAGAAATACCTATTACTGTTTTGATCTTTGCTTTGGTGCACAGATACTGGATGCTGTTGGTTTAGAGGAGAGATTTAAGAAGACCATTCCGTTGCTTGTTCGGCAAATTGAGGGACTTAAATTACTTCAAAAAACTCGCAAATCCACGCCAAGTGATGAAAAGAGGGTAGGTATCCGTTATTCTGCAAAAATTATTTAGTCCATTAAACATCAGTGCTGGAGACTGCAAAACCACAAATTATATATTTTTTATTTGAAAGTAAGGGTACAGCATAATAATGGACAATGTAAAAACTGTATTAATTGTTGGCCAAAGGCAGTTTAAAAGTTTTTAAGAAGGAACTGCAGATGCTGGAAAATCGAAGGTAGACAAAAATGTTGGAGAAACTCAGCAGGTGCAGCAGCATCTATGGAGCGAAGGAAATAGGCAACGTTGCCTATTTCCCAAAGGTTTCGTCCCGAAACATTGCCTATTTCCCTCGCTTCATAGATGCTGCTGCACCTGCTGAGTTTCTCCAGCATTTTTGTCTACCTGCAGTTTAAAACCTATTGAATGGTTGAACATCAAAAAACTTTAGGCGCTGTACCCTGCAAAACCTACCTTTTTCTAAAACCATTGCAAAATGGACAGTCTGTGAAATATTTTCACTGCTTTAAATATCATATTGTGTGCTATACTTGAGCTATAATATTTTAGCTTGTTTAAATATCTTATTCTTTGCTATATTGGAGATAAAATGATTTGGCATGTCAGTGAGCTTGTGGGTTCCTGTCAAATTAGGAAGATAGTCACAAAGTATGCGGTAACTCAGGCAGCATCTTTGGAGAAAAAGCTTTGGGTATGGATCCTTCTTCAAACTCACATTTGAAGTTGGAAGAATAGTCACGACCTGAATCATCGCCCATCCGTTTTCTCCAGAGATGCTGCCTGACCAGCTGAGTTACTCAAATACTTTGCGTCTATCTTTGGTATAAACCAGCATCTGCAGTTCTTTGTTTCTACATTACTGTCGATTTAGGAGTTTGCCTCTTGATTTAAAAACTTGCGGTAAGTTTAACTGAGTTCATTGGTGTTGTAAAGTGTGCACTATTTCATTCCAATTCTATTTTACCAAAGGCTGTACTTTTACATTTTTTAACAGAACATATTTGGATAAGTGTCAGCAGAAGTGATCGCTTGAGAATTTCAATGACATCCCACAGTTAATGTAGCCTCTAAGATAATGGTGTTGATTACTGCGGGGAGGTTACATGGATAAAAGTTTTTTTCCACCTATACAGTTTAAATCCACGACATCTTTTTATCCGTCTGAAGAAGGGTTTCGGCCCGAAACGTTGCCTATTTCCTTCGCTCCATAGATGCTGCTGCACCCGCTGAGTTTCTCCAGCACTTTTGTGTAACCTTCGATTCTCCAGCATCTGCAGTTCCCTCTTAAACACAGCTTTTTATCTGTCTGTCGATTTTTCAATGTAACCTTAATGTGGTTCTCAGGCTTCTGTTCAAAATCGCATTTGTATACAATTTGGCGCACGTAATGCAAATAATTGTTTCCTGAATCATCAATTGCATTATCTCCAATTCATGTTTCGGAAACGCTCGTTGTAACAGAACTGCCTGTATGCACTTCTTGGTAAATGTTCTGCAAAGTTTTATTGCTGTGGAAACAGCTATCCCAATTAAGTTGTGATAACTGATGTTAGAGATCCTGTTGTATTTACCAGAGAATTATTTGCAACCATTAGATCGTGACCATCCGATCTATTCGAAAAAACAACCAGATTCCAGGAGGACAGCTGCACTTGGATGGTCTGGAGCAGGAAGATGATGATGATGGTGATGATATCGTCATGCTGGAAAAGAAGATTAAAAGTACAAATATGCCAGAGCAAGCAATGAAAGTTTGCATGAAGGAACTCAAAAGGTGCGTAATTAACATTTGAGTAGCAATAGTAACTACTTTTGTGGCAGCATTGAAACTTCATGAACTAGGTACAATTTTTTTATAAGTAGCAATATTATTTTAAAGTTTACTTGCTTCCTGATGGTAGGAGTGAAGTGAGAGCGTGGCCAGTGTGGATGGGTCTTTGATATTGGCTGCCTTTTTGAGGCAGCTATCATAACTGGAGCAGGGCGCAACCAGCCAGAAGAACCGCTTCAGCTGGGATTCACACTGATCTGGTCTGGGTATAGTGAGTGTGGAGAGCTTGTTTCCACTAGCAGGAGAGACTAGCACCAGAGGTCATAGCCTTAGAATAAAAGGACGTTCCTTTAGAAAGATGAGGAAGAATCTCTTTGGTCAGAGAGTGGTGAATCTGTGGAATTCATTGCCACAGAAGGCTGTGGAGGTCAAGTCAAAGGATATTTTTAAGGCAAGGATTGACAGATTCTTGATTAGTATGGGGGGGGGTCATGGCTTATGGAGCGAAGGCAGGTGAACGGGGTTTAGGGGGAAAGATATATGAGCTTTGATTGAATGGCGGAGTAGACTTGATGGGCCGAATGGCGTATTTCTGCTCCTTGCTGGAAGAAACAATGCGATCCAAGAGCAGGTAGCTGAAAAATTAGGAGCATTGAAATATGTGTCCCATTATGATTTTCTAATTCCCCTGTTACCACATGCCCACTGATAGATTCTAGTATTTTCTGTACAAGTTCCGACATCCAACAGGTTCTTGAGCTGACCCAGGCAACCCCCGATTCTACCGTGACAATGAAACACCACAGACCACCTAGTGCACGACTGTGGACTTTGTTTTGTTTTTTTTTCTGATTGTGTTTTGCATTAATGTCCTGTGTTTATGCACAGTCGTCTTTTTGCCGTCTGGCAGAATTTTATGTGTAATTTTGTGGACAATTTATGGATAATTTGTTTTTCGTGAGCCTGTGATTTTGCCACAATTAAGACTTTCATTGTACCTGTGCCTCGCTGTAATTGTGCATTTCACAATAAACTTGACAATAAACAAATATAACCGCCAAGCTTAATTGAATAAATTAAGTGGCGCAGTGGTAGCGTTGCTGTTTTCCACAGAGCAGTGACACGCGTTCGACCCTGACTGTGGTTGCTGTCTGTACAGAGTTTTATTTCTTTTGCACTAAATGTTATTCCCTTTATTCTGTATCTGTGCACTGCGGTCAGCTTGATTGTAATCATGTATTGTCTTTCCGCTCACTGGATAGCACGGGACAAACAAGCTTTTCAATGTACCTTGGTACACGTGGCAATCATTAACTGAACTGAAGTGAGTGTATCAATGTAAGAAGGTAGACAAAAATGCTGGAGAAACTCAGCGGGTGAGGCAGCATCTATGGAGCGAAGGAATAGGTGACGTTTCGGGTCGAGACCCGAAAGGGTCTCGACCCGAAACGTCACCTATTCCTTCATCAGTCCGAAGAAGGGTCTCGACCCGAAACGTCACCTATTCCTTCGTCAGTCCGAAGAAGGGTCTCGACCCGAAACGTCACCTATTCCTTCATCAGTCCGAAGAAGGGTCTCGACCCGAAACGTCACCTATTCCTTCGCTTCTCCAGCATTTTTGTCTACCGTCGATTTTTCCAGCATCTGCAGTTCTTTCTTAAACGTATAAATGTAAGAACTCTCCACAAACCATGTTGCTTATATTTTTCCATGGATTTTGCCATTTACAGGTTAAAAAAGATGCCTCAATCAATGCCAGAGTTTGCTTTAACCCGGAATTACCTGGAATTAATGGCAGAATTACCTTGGAATAAAAGTACAACGGGTAAGAGACTACTCCCTGCAATCTTGAAACTAAAAAGTAAATTTAAACAGTACTCTGAGCTTTTTTTGAGGCAGTTCTATTGTAAGCCAGTGAGTTCTATACACTGAAGGGCCTGTCCCGTGGTACGAGGTACTTCAGGAGTTCTCCCGAGTTTTCCCCTGATTCGAACTCGGAGAATGTCCGTAGCGGGTCCGTAGGAGTTCGTGGATGTCCCGTAGTGGCTCGTTATTCTAACGGTGGGTACTCGGGAAATCTGGTAAACTCGTGACGTTTTTTCAACACTGAAAAATATCCACGAGTAAAAAAAAATACTCATGATGAAAAATATTGTTACTTTTTACTCGTACGAGCCACGACGGGACATCCACGAACTCCTATGGACCCGCTACGGACATTCTCCGAGTTTGAATCGGGGGAAAGCTCGGGAGAACTCTTGAGTTACCTCGTACAGTTGGACATGCCCTAGAGTAAATGTTGAGCGGGGCAGAAAATGAAGTGGGATATTTTAACATTTTAATTCCCAAATAATTTTGACATCTGTTCAAATTCCTGTCATGGTTCCAGTTAACTTTTGGAGAAACCGTGTATTAGGTTTGACATTGATGTACATTCCCTCTTTTACTACTGTACCTCAGCTGTTCGCAGTGTGGTCTGGACCCTGCTTCCAGGGTTAGGGAGTTATACTTCAAGTTGCACAAATTTGTCTTAAACATTCCTGTAGCAGCAGCACCGGAAAAGGAAAACGCACAAATGTGAAATATTTTTATCATTCCTCATGCATATAAGTCTATTCAAATTCTGCAAGCGCCCTGTGAAATGCAGGAATCATTAGAACAGGGTTATTGTGGAGATCTTTCATCTCGCTCATGGCAGCACTATTTTTGTTTTCTTGTGTCTCTCATTATTTCTATCCTCGGCTAGCATCATTTGCGCTTGTATCTATTGCACATTGTTTTATTTAACATACAAAGTCCACGCCAATCATCGTTCACCCGTTCACACTAGTTCTATGTAATCCCACTTTCTCGACTGTTCCCTACACACCGGGGGCACTTTACAGAGGCCAATTAACCTACACACCTACATGTCTTTGGGGTGTGAGAGGAAACTGGGACGAAACTCACAGGGAGAACGTGCAAACTCCACACAGACCACTTCTGCGAGTTCGAATCAGTGAATTAGGATCGATGTGGCGCTGTGAGGCTGTGGATGCTCTTGTATGTGGATGCCTCTGGGCTGAGGGAAGTGAATAATGATGCTTGTGACAAAGAGATTAAAAGTTGTGATATAAATCATTGCGTTATGGAAGGGTTGCGTTCCTAGCAAATCCCCAGCATGAAGCATTCCGGCAATAACGTGAGAAATATATCGTGTTCATCTTATTATATTTTATATATAAAATTCTGGCAGAGTGAATTACTTGTATCTCAATTTTCGGGCAGTGATTGGTGAACTCAGTAAGGGTGACTTTCCAATACACAAACTGCTGTTTGATGGGGGTGCACTATATTCTCGTTTGCTGTTCCTTTGTAGGAGGAAGTTTAGAATTATTTTTTTTTAGGACAAGAATTTGCATAGGTTTTGGTAAGTGAAACTACCAGAACATTATGTGATTATATTTTTTGTTGAAGTATAATGCAAGGCTTAAAAACTGAAACAGTCCAGCATTCTATAACTGTGCACAAGAGCACTATTACTATCACTTTTATATATTGGGAATAGCACGATATACAAAATACAATATACACCACGTTTCCCTCACAAACTTTCTTGCCATTTTAAGACAAAGTGAACACGTTCTAGTTTTCATATAATGCAGTAAAAACCAAGTGGGAACAGTTAAAATACAATGGGTGGGTAAACCAGGCATGCATTTATATTGCGGTTTATTTATTTCCCCTTGCTAGGGGTTACTGGTGATGGAGCATTTGTGGCTGAAACCTGTAGATATACAGGGGCTTGTGGTCCCACAGGGAACTATTGAAAACATTAAAGAGGAGAAATGTATAAATGGTAGGCACACTTAGTATTGTATACTCTGTAGGTAAGCAGATTCCCTTTGGCTTATCGTGCTGAGTTATGGAACTGAAATTAAGTTGGCAAAATTTATTTGTAATTTATTGAACTTTCTTTTGTTTATTGTGTTATCTATGATTCAGATTCAAACTTTATTGTCATTGTGCAGTGTACAGTACAGAGACAACGAAATGCAGTTAGCATCTCCCTAGAAGAGCGGCATAGAATATGAGCAATAAATAAATATATTTCCGTGCATACAGTCATAGTAGTGCAATTTTATTTTTTCCTGGTGGTAGGAGTGTCTGGGGGGGGGGGGTGATTGGCAGTCACCGAGGTACAGTGTTGAGTAGTGTAACAGCCACAGGGAAGAAACTGTTCCTGGACCTGCTGGTCCGGCAACGGAGAGACCTGTAGCGCCTCCCGGATGGTAGGAGGGTAAACAGTCCATGGTTGGGGTGAGAGCAGTCCTTGGCGATGCTGAGCACCCTTCGCAGACAACGCTTGCTTTGGACAGACTCAATGGAGGGGAGCGAGGAACCGAGCGTTGGGCAATTTTCACCACCCTCTGCAGTGCTTTCCGGTCGGAGACAGAGCAGTTGCCATACCATACTGTTGCAGATACATGGTAAGGATGCTCTCGATGGTGCAGCGGTAGAAGTTCACCAGGATCTGAGGAGACAGATGGACCTTCTTCAGTCTCCTCAGGAAGAAGAGACGCTGGTGAGCCTTCTTGACCAGAGTTGAGGTATTGTGGGTCCAAGAGATGTTGCAACTTGTGAACATTTTAGAGTGTGAGGTTGAGTGGAGTGAGGTTAGGAGTAATATTCATCAGCTTCACTGTAGGGCACCTTAAAGCAGGGTCCCCAGGCACTGGAATCCTAATAGGATGAAAAGCCCACAGGCTGGTGTGTTGTAGTAGTCACGGTGATCGGGCAGTCTGCTCACCTGCTCACGGGATGCAGTGATGCTCAGTGGAGCAGGTTGGCTGGGAAGTTGACTGATCCCCATGGATATGCTTAAGAAGGAACTGCAGATGCTGGAAAATCGAAGGTAGACAAAAATGTTGGAGAAACTCAGCGGATGCAGCAGCATCTATGGAGCGAAGGAAAAAGGTGAAGGTTTGGGTCTAAACCTTGGGCGAGGCAGCATCTGTGGAGCGAAGGAAAAAGGCGACGTTTCGGGTCGAGACCCTTGGGTCTCGACCCGAAACGTCGCATTTTTCCTTCGCTCCACAGATGCTGCCTTACCCGCTGAGTTTCTCCAGCATTTTTGTCTACCCATGGATATGCGATCAGGTAAATCACAGAGGAAATGCCTTGATTAAATAAACCACTGTAAAGAAATGTTCCTTGACATTCCCACTAAAACTAGAAATTGGTTGGTTTTTTTTTGTGAAGAAACATGGAACTGCAGATGCCGGTTAATACACAAAAAGACACAAAGTGCTGGAGTAACACAGTAAATCAGACGGCATCTCTGGAGAACGTGGATAGGTGACATTTAGGGTTGAGACCATTCTACAGACTGATCTTTGTTGGCATTTTTTTTGATGGGCCAATTGCCTGCCTTTTTGATCCTCCCATCCACCAGTCTTTCAAATTCTGCCTATTTTCTGTGCACTTTTTTCCCTTGTATTGGTATGTTTTTGTTGCATTTAATCTCATACGATATTTCACAGCAACAACTCCTACTTGTATCTCATTAAATCCATTACAAATCACTCCGATTTGAAGGGGTTAAACTTTTGTAATGCCTTGCGTAAAAATTGCTTGCACTAGTGCTGCCTTTTAAACCTTGGGGATTTGCTATAAATACAGACAAAAGTGCTGAATGTAGTAGTTAGTCTTGTGGAACACTCTTCATATGTTCCTGCGGATTGTGCAATTCGCACAGTAGCTTGATGTGGTTGTATGCTTTTTGCTGAGTTGTAATTTATCAAGTGGCTGCATTCACTTGATTGTTGATGGGTAACAGGAAGATGATGTTAAATTGTGCATGCTAGAAGTCTGTGCTTGTGTAATGGGCTGAACTGCAGCAACCATTCCCTGTTCATTTAGTAGCTTTGGAGGATCAAACCTGCAGTAATTCCCATTAAAGTCATAGAGTTGTGCAACATGGAAGCAGACCCTTTGGCCCAACTTGCCCATGCTGACCAACATGTCCCAACTACACCAGTCCCACCTGTCTGCATTTGACCCATGTTCTTCTAAACCTTTCCTTTCCACGTACTTGTCCAAATATCCTATAAATGGCTAATTTAAATGTCTACATTTTTACATTTCAATGTATTTTTTGCAGAAGGATTTGTGTCTAGTGAAGTTGCTTTATGAATGGTCCTCTTCGTTCAGTGCCGTTAATTCCCTTTGTTCAGTAATCTGGAAGCTGTCGTTTTTTTGCTAATCCTCCTCGACAAGATGTTACTCCCTGTTGAGATAATCTTCTGATCAAATTTACTTTGGAGTTGGACCTCTTCAATACATTGTGTTCAAAAATGATAAACACTATGATGTAAATCAAGAGGTTCCGTGATCATAAAAAGCTAATAACCGTATTTACAAATGTGGGTGGCATTGTGGCACAGCGGTAGAATTGCTGCCTTGCAGCACCAGAGACTCTGGTTCAATCCTGACTCCGTGTGCTGTCTGTACGGAGTTTGATCGCTCTCCCTGTGTGTAATGAGTCGAGTCGTACACACGCCAAGATACAACACATATTTATTAAAGTCCACTTACACCATTGGTCTGCAGGACATTACAGTAACTAGCAGCTACTCAGACTGAATGACGTAAGCAAGATCTTGGTAATATAAATCGCATATTAGGCAGAGCAACTATTGATAAGCACTGCAATTGGTTAGTAGGAAATAACCAATCTACACTGTGACTGTGTGGGTTTTCTCCGGGTGCTCCGGTTTCATCCCACGCTCTAAAGACGTGCAGGTTTGTAGGTTGATTGCTTCTGTAAATTGTCCCTGGTGTGTAGAATAGAACTAGTGTGCGGGTGATCGCTGGTTGGTGCAGGTATGAGGGGCAGAAGGGGCTGTTTCCACGCTGTATCTCTAAAACTAAAAACTAAACCATATAGAAAGTATAAGAAGCGTTAAATGCTGAAACCAGATTATACCAAAGGTATAGCCATCAGAGGACGTCTGGAAAGAATTAATTCCATCATTCCATGGTTCAGAATTTGTACAAAACGTAAGCTTTATCGTACATTTTCAATTTGCTGCTATAAGTAAAAGGACTTCCACAAAAGCAGAACGGAAAGGCCACGTTCAAGATTTCCTGGTCATCCTTAAGGGGCTGTCCCACTTACGCAATTTTTTTTTTGCGACTGCCGGCAGCCGTCATAGGTAATTACAGGTCGTGAAAATTTTCAACATGTTGAAAATCCAGCGGCGACCAGAACAAGGTACGACTCTTTGGGCGACTACTCACGACCATACATGCTTCACCCCGCGACATGTTGCCAGGGTGTCGCCTGTATGGTCGTGAGTAGTCTCCTAGTCACCCAAAGAGTCGTAGCGTCCTTAGTATGTTAAATGCTGGAGAAACTCAGCGGGTGAGGCAGCATCTATGGAGCGAAGGAATAGGCGACGTTTCGGGTCGAGACCCGAAAGGGTCTCGACCCGAAACGTCACCTATTCCTTCATCAGTCCGAAGAATTGTAGCATTGTATCATAGTTGTATTATAGTTTATTATTGATATATGTTCGTATTGTATTGTGATGGGTTCTGGCTTGTTTTATTGTAGTGTAAATATTATTTTTAATAATTGAATACATTTTTTGATTAAAAAAAAAAAACATGAGCTCCCAAACTGAACTTCTGATTTCCTTTGGGCACCCCACATCATTAGGGTGAAAGAAGGACATGCTTTTTTCCAGCATCTGCATTTCTTTCTTGAACGACTATGTTTAATGTCATTGGTTTCCAGATCATTTAGACCTTCATGCTGCAAGAGTATTACTCGACAGTGACCACTATGCAATGCAGAAGCTAAAACGGAGGGTGTTGGAGTATCTCGCTGTCAGACAACTGAAGAACAATTTGAAAGGACCCATCCTCTGCTTTGTGGGACCTCCTGGTGTGGGCAAAACCAGTGTTGGCAGATCAATAGCAAAGACCCTTGGCAGAGAGTTTTACAGGATAGCATTGGGTGGTGTCTGCGATCAGTCTGACATCCGTGGTCACAGGTATTGAACAATTACTAATATAAATTGCATTTTTAGATAAAAGTAATATTTTGAGACTGCGTTTGTGTAAATTTGATTTTAACACCAATTAGTCATTCACGCCCTATCTCTTACATATTGTGTTTTGATCTCTTTTGTTTTATTTTGCCTTAAATAATTGCTTCTAAAATTGATATCTGGAAGGGAGGTAAACAATTCTTTAACAAGGGATCCCATTATAATAACATGGTATGTGTCTCCCACAAACCCTGATATCGTTATCCATAAATATGGTTTAGTTTGAGTCTAAGTGACTGTTATACATTTATTCATTGTCGTGCATGGCCCTCAGCTGAAAGCACTGTAACAAAACCCAATACAGCCCTTGAGTGTAATTATACTTATGCTGTTTACATTGGGACATTTTTACTCACTAATGGTTCAGAGTTAATTATACTTCATAGCGCTATTTAGAAACGAGGATCTGCAGATGCTGGTTTATGAAAAAAGTCAGAAGGTACTTGAATAACGCAGCGGATCAGGCAGCATCTCTGAGTATAGACACAAAAAGCTGGACTAACTCAGCGGGACAGGCAGCATCTCTGGAGAGGAATGGGTGATGTTTCGGGTCGAGACCCCTCTTCAGACTCATTTCCAGAGATGCTGCCTGACCTGCTGAGTTACTCCAGCATTTTGTGTCTTTCCTCCAAGTGTTATGTTGTACAGGTTTAAAAAAAAAAATTAACTCTTGTTCTAAGATCTTGCAAAAGATCCAAAAGGGAAAAGGAGCTTGTGATGTCACTGGTATTTAATTAAGCTTGGCTGCTCCTCATAAACATTTTACTTTGTTTTTATGGGTCGTCCTGAGGCATAAGGCCTTTTACAGCTCTCCTCCAAACTGGTGCATTTGCTAACGCCTCTAGTACAGGGATGTCACTGAGCTGGAAAAGGTGCAGAAAAGATTCACCAGGACGTTACCAGAACTCGAGGGTTTGCATTATAGGAACAGACTGGATAGGTAGGGACTATTTTACTCCCTGCAGTAAAGGAGACTGAGGGGTGGAGTAACTCAGGAGTCAGGCTGCATCCGTGGAGTGAATGGGCAGGCGACACTTTGGGTCGGGACCCTTCTTCAGACTGATTGCCGTTGGGGGAGCGGGGGTGGGAGAAAGCTGGAAAAGAGATGTGGGTGAGATTTATTACCTCTGGTAGATGCTTCCAGTCGATCAGTGTCCTCCATATTGTTCTCAAGTACACCCACGTATGTAAACAACACCCTGTGCTTCCTATCTTCTGAAGTGCTTTGTCTTTCAGGAGGACATATGTAGGTAGCATGCCTGGCAGAATCGTGAACGGCTTAAAAACTGTTGGCGTGAGCAATCCTGTCTTCCTGCTGGATGAAATAGATAAATTAGGAAAGAGTCTGCAAGGAGACCCTGCAGCAGCACTGTTGGAGGTACAAAAGATGCATTCCACTATTAAATTGTGCACTCATTGAATTAGGCATCTCCTGCATTTACCCCAATGCTCCTCATTGATTAATACAAATAATTTAAGTAAACAAGCTTAAATAAATGATATTTTTCTTGGCTTAAAAGGAAGCACAAACTGAACGCTTAAATTATGATGCATTAGAGCTCGTTTCTTCGTATCTCAAAATGTATTACTGCCAGCAATTAGATGAATATGGTTTGAAATGCATTTTAGGACACAAAGTGCTGGAGTAACTCAGCAGGTCAGGTAGCATCACTGGATAGGCGACGTTTCGGGTCGGGACCCTTCAGATTGCATTTTACTTTAGAAAAAAGTGAAAGCACAGTACATCATCACCGAGTAGAAATGATTAGGAACCTTTTCACTTTGAACTGTTCCACTTTACTTACAGACCCTCCTTAGTCCAACATAGAAATGTTACCTTTGCAGGCTCTCTAGTCTTGAACATTTGCATGAATACATTTTTTTATTTGACCTGTTTTAAGCAGAACTGAAGAAATCATGAGGGTGATTAGACAATAGATGATAGGTGCAGGAGTAGGCCATTCGGCCCCTCATGCCAGCACCGTCATTCAATGTGATCATGGCTGATCATCCACAATTAGTACCCTGTTCCTGCCTTCTCACCATATCCCCTGACTCCACTATCTTTAAGAGCTCTATCTAACTCTCTTGAAAGCATCCAGAGAACCGGCCTCCACCGCCCTCTGAGGCAGAGAATTCCACAGACTCGCAACTCTCTGTGTGAAAAAGGTTTTCCTCATCTCCGTTCTAAATGGCTTATCCCTTATTCTTAAACTGTGGCACCCGGTTCTGGACTCCCCCAACATCGGGAACATGTTTCCTGCCTCTAGCGTGTCCAAACTCTTAATAATCTTACATGTTTCAATAAGATTCCCTCTCATCCTTCTAAATTCCAGAGTATATAAGCCCAGACGCTCCATTCTATCAACATATGACAGTCCCGCCATCCCGGGAATTAACCTGGTGAACCTACGCTGCACTTCCTCAATAGCAAGATTGTCCTTCCTCAAATTGGGAGACCAAAACTGCACACAGTGCTCCAGGTGTGGTCTCACTAGGTTCCTTTACATCTGCAGAAGGACCTATTTGCTCCTATACTCAACTCCTCTTGTTATGAGGCCATTTGCTTTCTTCACTGCCTGCTGTACCCGCATGCTTACTTTAAGTTACTTTTAGTACCAGGCATCTTAACAGATTTTAATATCTCAGAATGTTTTATTTTACCATTCTTTTTTTAAAATGGGGATGAGAAATTTCAGAAACACGTTTTACACTTTAAAGGGTATGGATGCCTCACTTTTTATTTAACAGCCAACTGCACTACCTTCTTTAGACCATTATTCCCAGTTATATCTCCATCACTTCTCCATCTAGTTAGTGTTCCAATTGCATGAGAACAAAGACTTCATTGAAAGTAAATATTTCCTGCTCGGGCTGTCATTGTTCTGGGAAGCTGAGTAGTTTGCGGAAGAGTTGGCACCGAGTCCATTTCATGGTTTAATAGTCGTAATTGTTTTATGATTTACGATACTAAAAATGATTTAATAGATCACCTACAGCCATCATAAACCTTCAGTGATAACCCTGAATGTGGGATGTTAGGAACACAAAACAATGAAAACTTTATTGAATTATTTTTTATCTTTTTGCAGTGTGTGTCTTTACAGCGTGTTGTCAATGTTTTATTTGTCCTGTTCTCTGCACTGATGGGTTGTGTTTTAATAGAATAATTTATGGTGCCCATTTATTTTCAGGTGCTAGATCCCGAGCAGAATCATAGTTTTACGGACCACTATTTAAATGTCCCCTTTGATCTGTCGCAAGTGCTTTTCATAGCTACTGCCAACACTACTGCTACCATCCCTCCTGCTTTACTTGACAGAATGGAACTCATCCAAGTGCCAGGTAAAATCCCAAAGTGTTGCAGTTTTAAAAGCCAACTCTGTAAACTCAAAAGGAAATTATCGCTCAAATATCAACTGTTTTTGATATTTGTTAAGGGATATGGAGAGAAAGCAGTTACGGGGTACTGATTGTGGATCAGCCATGATCACATTGAATGGTGGTGCTGGCTCGAAGGGCCGAATGGCCTACTCCTGCACCTATTGTCTATTGTTTTAATCAAATCTGAATACATGCATTATCAGGGAAGAAAGCCCAAACGCTGGGATTTCTGTGCTCTGTTGTCGGAGAACGTATCTCCTACATATCCAAAGTTAAGTCTTGCCTGCTTGTTGGCCTGAACTGCTTTGAACACCGGTGCAAAACACACTATACTGGAGGAACACAGCAGGTCAGGCAGCACCTGTGGAAGCAGCCTTCCTGACCCTTTGGGTTCCTCCGGCACTTAGTGTTTTTTCTCAGAATGCATTCATCTTATTCGTAATTATCCACAATTTGTGTGTTTAATTTATTTTGTTATTACATAATTCAGTCCAATGCCGCAGTTAATAGCAACAGCATGTATTAAATGGCTAACTGCATTGTCGGATCAATTTCCAATCCGTTTGTATAAGGTAACCCACAAATTAACATGACACAGTGCATTATTTAAAGGAACGTGTGCAAGTTGAGTGGAGAATTGCGAAATTCTGGGGAATTCCTTGATGTAATGAGATGCAAGAAGAGGATATGCATTTGCATATGTTGTTATAATTGCATGCTTATCACAAGTTTTAATATTAATTAATTCTTCAAATATTAGGTTATATTCAGGAGGAGAAAATGGAAATTGCCCATAGGCATTTGATTCCTAAACAACTGGAGCTGCATGGGCTAACGTCCCAAGAGATTCAGATTCAACATGAAGCAACGGAAGGTATAATCAGCAGGTCAGTCATTTTTGGAGCATGGACTGATCCACCCAGTCCACACCCACCATCGATCACCCATTCACACTGTCTCACAGCGCCAGAGACTGTTTCGATCCTGACCTCGGGTGCTGTCCATGTGGAGTTTGCACGTTCTCCCTGTGACCGCATGGGTTTCCTCCAGGTGGTCCGGTTTCCTCGCACGTCCCAGACATGTGAATCTGTAGGTTAATTGGTCTCTGAAAATTGCCCCTAATGTGTAGGGAGTGGATGAGAAAGTGGGTCAACATAGAATTAGTATGAATGGGTGCGCCTTGGTGGCATGGGTGCGTTGGGCAAGGGACCTGTTTCTGTGCTGTATGACTCTATGACTCCCAAGGTTATGCATTTGCCAATGGCCAACTTGGATGCAGTGCTTTTCATTCTGATTTCTATTGAGATGCTGATAAATTTCTTATAAATTGAAGTAGTTACATCTGTTCAAACAGAGTACAACATTCAAAAACAGGCCCACCAGTTAATAATGAATATTGTAACTTAATGCTGATCTTATTAACTGTAGGTGACTTAATCATTTATAATAGGAGGTAGACAAAAAAAGCTGGAAAAACTCAGCGGGTGAGGCAGCATCTATGGAGCGACGTTTATAATGGTTTTTTTTTGAGTACCTTGTTTTAAAACAAGTTAAACATGTAAAACAAATCGTTTAATTCTTTTCAGATATACCAGGGAGGCAGGAGTGCGGTCTCTTGAGAGGAAAATAGGTGCCATTTGTCGGGCTGTGGCTGTAAAGGTGGCAGAGTGTCAACACAAGGTTACTGAGTCTAACTGCGGACCAGTAAGTGAGAAAGGTGAGGAAACAAGGATCTGTTTAAGAATGTGACATTTTCATGGGGCCTGGGAATGCTGTGATCAGTTTTGCTCGTGTTATGGGAAGAACCCAGTGGTGGGGAAATGCAAGGGAAGGTTGTAAGCCAGATGGTTAGTTTTTGATGGAAGTCTTCTTAAGGGAAGAATGAAGCAAATGTTTGAGCACAGTTCTTTCAAACAGAAGGTTTGAGATCTCAAGATGTGGTTCTATATTTTGTGGAAGTTATCAATGTCGTCAATGTTTTGAAATAGCAACTTTTAATATCCTGATTGGTACAATTAAATGCGGTATTCCAGTGATATTCATCTTCACACCAAGTGTTTTTTAAATTTCTGACAGATGGAAATCTTTCTCGTGTAATTTAATTGATGACAACTTCAACATGTTTTGAACTGCTCTTACTGTACAAAAACAGGGTTGTCTTACTGATTTGAGTACAATTGAGATTTTAACAGAATATCAATGTTATTTCTAGTAAGCACCATAGCCTGAAAATCTAATTTTGTGTGAAGATGTGCTTTTTTAAAAACATTTATGCTATTTCATGTTTGCTCAGTCCACATTTTGTTCCCATAAATGTTTTAGACAATAGGTGCAGGAGTAGGCCATTTGGCCCTTCGAGCCAGCACCGCCATTCAATGTGATCATGGCTGATCATCCCCAATCAGTACCCCGTTCCTGCCTTCTCCCCATATCCCCTGATTCCGCTATTTTTAAGAGCCCTATCAAGCTCTCTTGAAAGTATCCAGAGAACCGGCCTCCACCGCCCTCTGAGGCAGAGAATTCCACAGACTCGCCACTCTCTGTGAGAAAAAGTGTTTCCTCGATTCCGTTCTAAATGGCTTACTCTTAAACTGTGGCTCCTGGCCCCTATATTATATAATTGGTGTTTTAATTTGTGGCCTGGTTTCAACGTGAACTGTCTGCTTGATGACATTGTGTTTCTGGATGTCAATAATCACATTTGGTCAATTACTTAATGAAATTAATGTGAGGGAAAAAAAACATCCAGGTATCAACAATTGTTGGATCTTTGAAGTAATCAATTAGCTAAATATTAGAATAGTCTGCGTTTTGGTTTGTTTTATTATTAGTAGCAACATATAGTGGGAATCTTTGGTGAGCTATCCAGTCAAATCATAACATACATGAGTCCAAGCAAGCCATGTATGAGCACAATAGGTAGTGTGAAGAGTCGAGTGTTATTGCAATGTCTCGAAACAGAATGATGAAATGACCAGATAATCACCTGATACAGTGGCACTGGATCATCTGCCATTATATCGTATCGCTATTGTAGCGGCACAGTGGACAGAGACCCGCGTTTGATCCTGACTACAGATTTGGTTTCCTCCCACACTCCAAAGACGTGCAGGTTTGTAAGTTTAAGAAGGAATTGCAGATGCTGGAAAATCGAAGGTAGACAAAAATGCTGGAGAAACTCAGCGAGTGAGGCAGCATCTATGGAGTGAAGGAAGAGTCTGAAGAAGGGGTTCATAGAAACATAGAAAATAGGTGCAGGAGTAGGCCATTCGGCCCTTCGAGCCATTCAATATGATCATGGCTGATCATCCAACTCAGTATCCTGTAACTGCCTTCTCTCCATACCCCCTGATCCCTTTAGCCACAAGGGCCACATCTAACTCCCTCTTAAATATAGCCAATCGACCCAAAATGTTGCCTATTTCCTTCGCTCCATAGATGCTGCCTTACCCACTGAGTTTCTCCAGCATTTTTGTCTACCTTCAGGTTTGTAGGTTACTTGTTTTTTGTATTGTCCCTAGTGCGTAGGATAGAACAAGTGTAAGGGGATCACTGGGCGGCGTAGACTCAGCTGTTTCCACACTATATCTCTAAAACTAAACTAAATAAATAACCAGAGTGCAGAATGCAGTGCTGCACCATTACAGCGTTTCAACTCCAGTTTATTTAAAGTGCAAGGACCGCAATGAAATAGGCTGGGAGATCAGGCAATAGTTAACAATATTTGAATGTGTGGTAGTCTTTAGCGATTGTCACCAATATATGAACAGTGGATGCACATTATGATTTGAAATTTTTACTTTCCGTAATACAACTTGTTTTCTGACACTTTGTAATAAAAAAAATTCTTCCCACAACGGAAGTTCTCTGAAAAGGTTGACTCCACTGGCCCACATTGGTTCAGTAATTGTTCACTTGGACAACTGTGCCCAGCTTTCAACATGTCTGTGCATGCACTTGAAAAATGAACACTCCTGTTATACTGCTGCTCAAGATTTTAACCAAATGTCAAGTACAGAATTAGTATTAGCTTTCAATTAGGCTCTTGTATTGGAGATGAGTGTTTACACTTGTTTTCCAATACCATCAATCTAGTAATCTGCCATTTGATTGCTCAGAAATCCTAATGGTTTGGCATCTGTCTCAATGAGTAATGTTCCGTGTATTCCTTTAAACTTGACCAGTTCACTAAAAAAAAAAATTATGCTGCTGTGCAATACCTTTTTTCAAAATAAAAGTGAATTAAAACGATGTTATGGCATTGAAGGGAATAATATCCAATAGATAAACCTCCAGACTGTTTGTGAAAGTGCTGATTATTGGAGTTTTACTGTATTGGCCTGGATTTTAGTTCTATTTGTAACTGCCAGCATTTCCCCAGGGAACTTCCTACTTTGTGAGATTATTGCTGGATTTCTGGTCACTCCACTTCAGTGCTAGTTTTATATACGATATAATGGCAGATGATCCTGTTTCCATAAGAGCAGATCTTCAGCCCAAGGCTTTAGTTACAGACTTCAGGGAAGACATTTCAAATCTTGTTAGCATTTTAAATGGGTTTTTGAAAAGGGAGGACAACAGCTGTTTTCAAAGAAAGCTAAAATAATGACTATTTTGTTTCAATTTAACATTCACTTTTGACAAATCTCTGAAGGGTTTAGTATTTAGGAATAATTTTATAAAGCAAGTTTGCAGCTGCCACCTTGATCTCTTGGGTGGTACATCAATTAATAAATAAAGTTGTGCCTAACATATGTAACTGACCTTCATTCACACTTACTGGTTATAACGTCCTAAAAGGCTATAAAAAGAATAAGGTAAGCAATAACTAAACTCAATTCAAGCAATTAAAAATGTCCTTCAGGTTAGAAGAAAACAAACAAACTGGAAACATTCTGCAGTTCAGAATCTGTCCAATGTTTTACACTGAAGATTCTTCATCAGAACTGAATTTGTAAGTTTTTTTTTTCAGGGTAAGGAAATCTAAAACCAAAGGGCATAGATTTAAGATGAGGGAAAATATTTAAAGGGGACGAGAGCAAATTTTTTCACACAAGGTGGCAAGTGTATGGAAGTAATTGAGGGAGATACAATTACAGCATTGAAAAGACATTTAAACAAGTACATGGATAGCAGAGGTTTAGGAGGGTATGAGCAAAATGCAGGCAAATTAGAAACATCGGCATGCAACATTTGGAAACAACTGGATATTAATTAGCACGCATTAACACATGTCTGACATTGCAATTTAACACTGCAGCATACATAAAGAAATAGCAGATCATCCACTTTGGTCGTAAAAATAAAAAAAGCATTCTTAATCTCAAAATAAGGGCCAGTCATTCAGAAGTGAGATGAGAAGTTTCTTCACCCAGAGGGTAGTGAATGATTTGAATTATTTACCCAAGAAGGCTGTGGTGATTCAGTTCTTGAATGTATTTGTCCAAGATCAATAGCCTTTTAAACACTATGGGGAATTGAGGAAGATGGGATTGGTACAGTAGTGTTCCCACGGCGAAAGGTCGGCCACTGGAGGCACTCGGAGCTGAATAGGCCACTCTTGCTTTTATTTCTTATGCTCTGAAAGTAGTTATTGATTCTTCTAAATTTACACTGATAGTCCTTTCACCCGCACTAAGTGGCCTGATTGTGCTTCGAGTACTATTCTATTACCTGACCTATGTTCAACCACATCAACTGCCCTCCACCCCATGACATGCACAGGAATAAGGACAAAGACAGACATTGACTTAGAGACCCAGGATTGGTATAAGTGTTCAAGTCAGCTTCTAGTTATATACACCGTGCTGGTAAATGGGATTAGTATGGATGGGCCGACCAGCATGTTTCTGCAATATATAACAAGGGTGGTGCAAAGTAATGAGGACCATGAAACAGAACTGATTGGCAACCCACCATCCAAGAACTACAAATCTAATTGTATCACTCAGCTGCAACTTAACAAAATCATTAAACATCAAAATTTGCTGAGTCTTAATCTATTTGAGAAATGTTTTGAGTCTTAAGGATTAGCTTAATCTAATCATATGTTAGATAGAACGGATCAAAGATCTGAGAAAAACAATTAGTTTATTTTTAATTTGTATGCAGCTGTAAGTGACGTTTATTGTTACCATCCACTAAAGGTAACTTAGGGTTCTACAGAGTAAAAGGTTCAATCGGAGAAGAACGGAATATGCTTCCATTTGTGTGGGTGTCCTAAACTAGGTCATAATTCTGAAAGTGTAACATTCCTAAATTCAAAGGGTTTGAGGTAAATGTCCCTTCCTAGGAAGGATGATATGAGATACTGTCAAATAATGTTTATGTAATCCAGACACCTGGGCTAATGATACAGACATGGTTCTGAATCCCATCATGGCAGATGGAGAGTTCAAGGTTGGCTAATTGAATAAATCTAACAGTAAGTTAATTGGCAATGTTGAATGTGAAACGATGATTTATTATTTTAAATCCCATCTTATTTACTCATGTCCTTTGGGAAGGAAAATTTGCAGTAGTTACCTGGCATCCCAGGATAATAATAATAATATCTTTTATTGTCATTGCACGTTAGTGCAACGAGATTTAGTATGCAGCTCCAACCAATGAAAAAGAAAAGTAAAATAAATAAATAAGCTGTGTGTCGTGACCATCCGAGGGAGACAGTCCATGGGGGGGTGGGGGGCACTCAGCAGGGCCGGTTCAGAGCCGCTATAGCTCTTGGAATAAAGCTGTTTCTGAGTCTGGAGGTTCGGGCGTAGAAGGCCTTGTAACGTCTGCCAGAGGGAAGTAGTTCAAACAGTCCGTTACAGGGGTGTGTTGAGTCTTTATGGATGCTGACGGCCTTCCTGAGGCACCGTGTGTGATGGAACTCCACAGCAGAGCAGTGGGCTTCTGCAATGCCCTCGTCAAACCGCACAGTTCAGGGGAATGTATCATGGACTGAAAGAAATCTCTCAGTCTCAGTTAATTACCATAGTAAACCACACAAGAAAAGAAAGTCAGATTTAGTTGGAATTTGTTGCCATTTTTGGATTTTATCAAATCTGTCAAAATGCAATTATGTGTTGTCATATTGGCAAACCCAATTTAAAAAATGCATAAAGAACAATGAAATAAAAGATCACTTGTGTTGACAACTTTTATTGTTTATATTTGATTGAAAGCAAAATGTTGACAAAAATCCAGGGAAAACTACACGGGCTAGAAATAATACTGTAGGAGTCATGAGTAGCCAGCTGAAATTGTAGACTCAAAATAGCTCTGAGAACTTGCCCACTATGTTCTGTTGTGCTGAAGCAAAGCAAGAATTTCATTGCCCTATCAGGGACACATGACAATAAACTCACTTGATCATGAACTTAAATTTCTAGCATAGCATTTCTGGCCGTGCAGCTCGGAATCAATATAGCAGCGTATTTGCTCTCCATTGGACATTTAAATTGGTTTAAAATCAGAGACACAGTTTCCTAATAAGGAACATGAATGAACGTGACTGCTTTTTTTTTTTAAATCTCCCCTGGTAAGTGTATCAATCTTCAGCAATGCCTTATTTACTAAACTTTCACTTAAATGTTCAGATGTTCCAAACTTAATTCGTACCCTTCCAATCCTCCCTGATTTTTTCCCCCCTCTATTTGATATATATCCTCTTCTGTGTATTAAGTAACACCTTTATGGTTCAACTAATGTTTTTTTCCCCCTTATTTTAAAGTTAAAGAAAGTGTCCCTGAGGAAACCAAAGAAGAATCCATTGATGATGTAACTGATCTTGCCTTGCCACCTGAGATGCCCATTGTGATTGATAGACATGCATTGAAAGACATTCTGGGAACACCCATTTATGAAATGGAGGTAGGATGGTATTTGTAATTTTATTTTGGCATGCGAGGACAATCCCTTTATTGCAATTACCTGAAAATGTCAACAGAATATTTGTGATAACCAGTGAACTGGTGGGTGCATGATACTTATGTTTGTTTTGCAGTATTTATCCGTTTTGATGTCAACTAAATGCACATATTGGTTACAAAAGCTTAAACATATTTAAATTTTAAATAAACTTTTTTCCTGAAGCATTATGGTGCATGCAAGCACAATGCTAGTCAAAATAGCTCTGAGAAATTGCCATGTTTGACAGGGGAAACAAATATAGATCTGCATTTCCAGTGATACCATTCTGGTTTTAAATCTTGTTTAATCCACTCGGATAAATCTTGGTAACGTGATTAGATTACCAAAGTCGTCAGAACTTTGTAAAATTATAAATTGATGAGGAATGAATTTTTCAATAGACTTACATTTTTTAATTTACCATTTGAGAATTGTTATAGAGCCAGTTGATTGAAATATCTCCTAGGCAGCCGTGATATTTATGTATGGCTGTCCGAGAAAAACCCATGAATGTTAATTGGGGACTAGTGAATAGCCGTGTCATGACTTCAGCTTGACTGGTTGACCATTTTGCAGGAGTAGGCCCTTCGAGCCAGCACTGCCATTCAATATGATCATGGCTGATTATCCACGTTCCTGCCTTCTCACCATATCCCCTGACCCCACTATCTTTAAGAGCTTTATCTAACTCTCTTGAAAACATCCAGAGAATTGGCCTCCACTGCCTTCTGAGGCAGAGAATTCCACAGATTTACAACCCTCTGGGTAAAAATGTTTTTCCTCAGCTCCGTTCTAAACGGCCTACCCCTTATTCTTAAACTGTGGCCACTGGTTCTGGACTCCAACCTTGGGAACATGTTTCTTGCCTCTAGCATGTCCAATCTCTTAATAATCTTGTATGTTTCAATAAGATCCCCTCCAATCCTTCTGAATTTGAGTATGCAAGCCCAGCCGCCACATTTAGAATTAGTTTAGAAGGCCCGTACAATGGAATCAATAGTAGAACTCAATTTCTTTTAAATTGATGCAAAGTGAGAGCCAGCTACCCTTTCAGATTGTAATCAGAAATATTTAGTAAACATACTGCTGTGCTCTTAACTATCATGCCCTCCCCCCCCCTCCACATTATGCAATAAGCTTTCTAGTATTTTATGATTGGTTTAACCACCAGCTAAAACTATTACAAATGATGCATTAAAGCAGAGGGAACAGCTACTAATTTGGAGTTGTTCTTGAATAGCTGATGGCAAGTAATTTTTGCACAATTTTAGTAATCTGTAGAACAATACAGCATGGGAACAGGCACTTGGGCCCACAATATTTGTGCTGAACAGTGTGTAGCTGAACGGACCTCATCTGCCTGCAAATCCATTTGCCTATTTAAAAGCTGCTTAAACATCACTATCATATCTGCATCCACCACCTGTAGCAATATGTTCCAGATTAGGTAAACTATACCATCCATCCAAACATTTGATCATTTTCTCTACTTTTAATTATCCATGTCTATGTGAGTTTCCTCCGGGTGCTCCGAGTTTCCTCTGGGCCCTCACATTCCAAGGATGTGTCCGTTAAGATTAATTGTCCTCCAAGTTGCTCCTAATATGTGGGGAGTGAATGAGAAAGTGGGGTAACATAGAACTAGCAAGAATCGATGGTGACTGTGGACTAAGTGGGCTACTTTATCTTTTAATTTGATCAGAGAGCAAGAAACCACGTGTAGATTCAAAGAGACCAAGGCTGGAGGAATAGTCACTTCCAGTTCAGTTTTCATGAAACCCAATTGTTATTCTTAATAATTTCTCTCTCCAGAAGTGTTCCTTTGTCCTAGTGTCTAGTGTTCATCGTTGTTTTATTATTTAGTATCTTCTGCCTTTCATCCTGGCACAAAGAACCTTCCCTTTGATTATTTCCTTCATTTTTCTTCATACTCGCATCTCCCCCCCCCCCATTGAAAAGTCATTGATTGAAACAGTGAAAAACCTGGCTGGTCAGGCAGCATCTGTGCGAAGAGAAAGTTAGTGTTTTGGTCTTGACTTGGACAGATGTTGTGGGCATATTGAATGAGCTTTAACTTGATGAGCAATTTACAGCAGAATTGCCAGCTGTTTTCCCAATTCCCACCCAAATGTAGTATCCTTACCATAACTTGAATAGGACAGATAGGATAATAGGCCCAAGACTTTGAACTCGCATAACTACAAATACAGGGCATCTAACACACTATAAAAGCATTAGTTTCCTGATAAATATGTTTCTTTTGCTACACAGGTATCTCAGCGGCTGAGCCAGCCCGGGGTAGCAATAGGCTTGGCTTGGACACCATTGGGTGGTGAGATTATGTTTGTGGAAGCGAGTCGAATGGAAGGAGAGGGACAGCTTACTTTAACAGGGCAGTTAGGAGATGTTATGAAGGAATCGGCTCATCTCGCAATAAGTTGGTTACGCAGCAATGCTAAAAAATACCATTTGACAAACGGTATGTTAATAAATTTTCTACTGAGAACAGCGGTATATATGATTTCAGCAACTGTATTGATCTTCAGTTTTATAAGATGCACTGTGAGTCAATAAAATACAGTTAGCTTTTGAGCTTCAAGTTGAATAGTAACATTTGCCATTCAAAATCTAGCAGCAAACTGGGAAAAATCAAAATTTAATGTTTCTGGTAACATATCCCCATTAGCCTGGAAGAATGGTCATACATATTTTCAAAGTCAGGTTTTTTTTTTAGTTTTTTTAAATTGTGCCAGAAGAGATGCAGATTTTTATTCATTCCTTTGCCTTCACTTCCACAGCTATTTGCACTTTGATCCCATAGCAAGCGTGTTTAGTCCTGTCTGATCCTCCCAATTAATTATCTCATCAGCAATATCTCTTCCCCGTTCCCTATACCCCATCTGACCACTTGTCTTAATTCTCTTGGTTTGCTCCTCTATTCCAACTCTTTCACATCCAGCTTGTTTCTGTCAATCCTACCACCTTACAATCCACCTCCTCTGTACTTCACCACTCCAATCCCTAGATAACCTCTGAACCCAACCCTTCCTGCCAACTAAATCAACGTTAGTTCTCCACTAAAGCCTCCAAGCTCCCCCAAAAAAGCACCACACTGCTACTGAAATGGTTGAGAGTGCATCCAGACCAGGTTTTGCGCTGTAATGTCAGGCGCCGCTGACTTTAACACCGCGGAGCCTGGGATCTTTTGCTGAGGGCGCCAGTGTTGGAGCTCCGCCCAGTGCGGCCTGTGGACTTCGGGAACCACGGTCTCCGGTAGGAAGCGGTCGTTTCTGAACTCCAAGCTGCTGAGAGTGTTCTTCCGATGCCGGAGCACCATCATCTGGTGAGAGGGCAAGAAAAATCGGGCTGCCGTAGCGACGACTGCGGAGGCCTTAATAGGCCCTGAACACGGGTGAACAGAGAAAGTGGACTGAACTTTGTTGCCTTCCCTCAGTGGGAAATGTAGATTCAGCTGGGGGGGGGGGGGGGGGGGTTTATGTTTAATGTTAAATTCTATAGTGTTGTGTTTATATTATTTGTGTGCTGCCTGGCAACTCAAATTTCACTGCACTGCCTGGCAACTTCAAATTTCAATTGGCAATAAATGTCCTTTGTCCTAGATCTGTTCAGCTGTTGAAATAAAATTTGTGAGCAAGAGTATCTTTTGGGGCAGTAGCATTGCTATCGCAACTAAATAGCTGTATAACAACTATGATTCCTTACTGTACACAAGTGTATTTGATTTTATGGGAACATTGTCTCTAATCTAGACAGTAACAACCTTCTCTTGTATCGACATTTAGCTGCTGGAAGCTTTGACCTCCTCGACAACACAGATATACATCTGCACTTTCCAGCTGGAGCCGTCACAAAAGATGGACCATCTGCTGGAGTTACTATAGTAACCTGCCTTGCCTCTCTGTTCAGTGGCCATTTAGTACGTTCTGATGTTGCTATGACAGGCGAAATAACGCTCCGAGGCCTTGTTCTCCCAGTAAGTACGAGGGGTTCCGGAGTAGTTAAAACATAAAAGTATGTTTGCGTTCTTTAAGGAGGAAAATTATTCTTCAGTTAAATCTTTATGGTGGGTTGAAAGTTTATTTTGTCAGTTTAATCTTTCGAAGAATTAGATTATCTTGTAAATAATCCCACTGAATAATTTTAATTTCTGGTTTATAATAGGTGGGTGGAATAAAGGATAAAGTTTTAGCTGCACATCGAGCTGGTCTGAAGAGAGTCATACTACCAAAGAGAAATGAGAAGGACCTAGAGGAGATTCCTGCCAACATGAGAGAAGATCTGGATTTTGTGACTGCTTTTTGTTTAGATGAAGTGCTTAATGCTGCATTTGAAGGAGGATTCCCAGCTGAGTCACGGCATGGTATTTTAGACAGTAAACTCTAAGATCACTGCCACTTAAAATAGCATCTGTTGATGGTTTAACATTAATCCAACTGATAATTCAAGAAATTATGCTTGATTAATACTATCCTACACTGGTAGTTTTCCTCCCTCATAGATCCCAGTCAAAGGAAGGTGCTGTGTAAAGGCCAAACACTTACCTCGAGCAGGGGAAGAAAAAAGGTTGGATTCAAGCACATGCACATTATTCTGGTGGTTACCTAGGACTTGTGGTCTAGAGATAAAGAATATAAAATGGATGAAGTTAAACTGTACATTATAATTTTGGGAAAATTAGGGTTTAAACAGTATTCCTGTTATATTGCGACATGTCTGATGCAATGGAAATGGTACAATTAAGATAGAGTTGTGTTCAGTTACACTGATGTTTCCAGAAAATGTAGTATTAAATCAACAGATAAGTACTAAGCTAATTTATGCACTGTTGATTGCTATAACATTTATATAAAATCATATCCTTGCGTTGTTTCTCTCGTAACATTTTTTTGCACCTTTAACCATCATTTTAATCTATTTCACTACAGATTAATTTAAACTCCTGCTCAGCAAACTCATCCTCACTTTTAAGGAATTGAGATGTTACATTTGCAGTAACTGACAAGATTAACCATATCATAATTGCATGATTACAAAGCTAAATGTGTGGAAATATGTTACCCTCCATAAAAACTACACATCTGACAGGTCTCCCCTTAAACTCCAACATTCCAGAGAAAACAATCCAAGTTTGTGCCAACATTTTACAGGCACAGGATACCGAGTTGGATGATCAGCCATGATCATATTGAATGGCGGTGCAGGCTCGAAGGGTTGAATGACCTACTCCTGCACCTATTTTCTATGTTTCTATGGTAATACCCTTGTAATATAGACGGAGGTCTCAACACAGATCCTAGCAGAATTCCATTGGTCACAGAGCTCTAACCAGAATAACACCCTTCCACCACTACTGTCTATGAATAAGCTGGGTCTGAATCCAAACGATTAAGTTACCGTGGATCCCATACATAATCTTATGGTACAGCCTCCCATGAGATACGCAATTAAATGCCTTAACATCCACAGGCCCACGCTCATCGATCACCTCCTCAAATAACTCGAATACACAAGACATTACCTCCTGTGGACAGCCACACCGACTGTCCCCAAGTAGCAAAGGTAGACAGAAACTCAGTGGGCAAGGCAGCATCTATGGAGCAAAGGAATAGGCCACGTTTTGAGCCAAGACCCTTCTTCAGACTGATGCCCTTATCCTTCTAAATGCAAGTAAATCCTATTCCTAAGAATCCAATAGCTTCCCCACCACTGATACGAGGCTCACCAGTCTATAATTTCCAGGATTAACTCTACATTCCATTTTAAACAAGAAACATTAATTACTCTCCAGTCCTCCTGGACATCGCCTGTGGTTCGGGTGGATGCAAACATCTTTGTCAAGGCACCTACAATCTCCAGGTTTCTTTCAATAACCTGGAATGGTTGCTACCAGCATATATCCACCTCAATGCACCTCTTGATCGCAAACTACCATAGCACATTAGTCTTCCCCACATTGATCTCACTGTCCTCCTTGGTGAATACAGACACATAGTACTTGTTTAGTACATCAACAACATCCCGACTCAAAGCATAAATTCCCTGCTTATTCTTTATTGTCCTACCTTCTCCCTGGTTACTCTGTTTTTAAGATACATATAAAGAATCTTGGGATAGCTTTTAAACTGGACTAAACACATACTGTTTCTGTAAACCCTGCATCAAGAGTGAGATGTCCATCATAACATCACCAGGAGTTCAGCCGACAAACAGCATGCAATTCCCATGTAGTGAGATTTGAGATTCACCTCACATGAACATGCTTACAGAACATGCATCTCTGCAAAAAAACAAGCAACCCTGTCTACCGCTGCAGTACACTATTAAACAGTTGAGAGCTCACAGATGCGGAATCAATTCCCTCAAATGCTGTTTTGCAAATTCCTTACACTGCATATGGCACATGCAGTAAGTAATCTTTGCTCCATTTAAATGACTTCAATATTTCTGTATATACTGATGAATAACATCTTACTTAAAACACTAAACTGCACAAAAAACACTTTCCTTAGAGATCCTTCACTCGTATTAATGGTTAAAAGACTTAACATTTTTGCTGGCTGCTCAACATCAATGGTAAATATTTACTCCATTGCTTGGAGTAATGGTTGTCACAATGTACTCATGAGATCAACATGCAAGAGTTATTGAGATGCACTGAAGGGGTAACTTCAAGCCAATTAAGTCCACACACCTTCAGCAATGAAAACACCCTCATTGAACTCGAGCTTCACAATAAGCCATTGAAACAAATAATCACGATACACAATGGTAAACCGCAGATGAAACCTTAACTGAATTACCATATTCATACTGCTATTCTGATGAAGGAATCGTAGCCAAACAGCATTTGATGTGCTTGTGCAGCTTTCATCTCTGCTAAGAGGATGTTTCATTACACTGTTGTCTTGGTACGATTCTCATAGAAGGTTCTTTCCCACCTCCCCCTACCCCCCCAACTTCACACAATGTCATGGAAACCTTTAAGAGCACAAACAAGGTGGAGAATTCCAAGTTAATGTCAGAGATCATTGTCATTCTTCCCCCATATTAAACACTAGGAATAGCTTCAGTTGTACTTATTTTGCATTCATGCCACACCATCGTAAAGCAATCCCTTTTGTTTAAGGAACATCCCTCAGAAGCTAAGAACTGCACCATAGACCCAAAATGCATACCATTCTCTTTCTAAGTGTGAAAGTGAAGCGTCACTGGCTATGCAGAATGGCCAAGCAGCTGTGTCAGCACTGCAATTTGAAAAAATTGTCCTAAATGAAAACAAAAGTTATTTGTGTGTTAAAAATTACAGTATAAAGTGAAGTCAAAGAATGTGTTGACCTTAACACATTATGTTTGTTTTTCACCTTAATCACACTAATGCGGCTCCATTTTGATCAATTATTATTCGGGAGCGATGGTTTAGTACTAAATTTGTGGTTGCATTCTGACTGCTGCTGGAAGACTACTTCATTTTGCTTGAAATCAGCACATATCCCAAGTGACCCTGCAGAAACTCTTAGATTCACCACTGTGGGGTGGGGGAGGGAGGGGGGGGGGAGAGCAACACGCCATAGATCTATTTTTAATGAATTGCAAAAGGGCTAATCTACTCAATGAAAATGTTGAAGAACACAACTGGCATGTTGAGGTGGATGGCACTTTGGAAAAGGGGTCATTTCGAGTTTCGTCAATGGTCTCAATTTCTCAAATTAGGTAACTAATGTAGGCAAGTCATTGTATGACCTGTGTTGGGTAGATTGTAGACACAGGGCAAGAATGTGCACATCTATGGCCAAGTTAGTATGAAAAGGTGTATATTTAACATGTCTAGCAATCTCCTGGAATTTATTCCAATGTTGATTCTTGCTCCTAGCGAGCCTCAAGCTCCTGGCATGCGTCTAAATCATGAACATTTCTACATACCTTGGGACACTCCATCTCTTCTCCATGCAACTTTCATAATACTGTTGTGATCTGCGTGCCATGGAGAGTGCATCTTTAAAAGCTGACATCATTGTGATTTGTTGAACAGCAAAGAGGCAGTAGGTGTGCTGAATTGAATGTGGTCCCACTTCTTTCTGGTTAGAAAAGATGTACCTCATTTGTTATTGACCAATGTCAAAACTTTTTTAGAGTAGAGTGCCACCTTATTTGCACAGGAGTGTGTTTCATCTTTCACATTTAAGGTGAAATTGAACATTTTCTTTAAAATATTCACCAAAAAAATCCCACTCCCATTCTGAAAATAAACTGTCCATGGTACCTTTGCATTTCAAAGTGCAAAACCCTGCTACAAAAACCCACACAAAATTCAATGTTAGACTGCTGGCAGCTGTATTTTTTTTAATGTGGGGAATGACATCAAATCCATAGACAACAGAGTGATGCTATTCTGCAACAAGTTTGCTTTTGAACAGTTGAGCGTTTAATTTTTCTTTACTCTTTGCGCAAAAGCTCAAGACCCAAATAACCCGAGAACTCAAACAAATTCCTGGCATTTTTAAAAGTTAGGCACCATTCTCCTAATTGCCAGAAGAAGCTGACCATTTAAAAACAGGTGAGAATCAACTTTTATTGGAGCTTAAAATGCAAATAAGCATAAACACACAATAAATCAAGTTTCAGGCAGAACAGTATTAAAAAGATTTAACCGAAACTCTTACACAGCATTTACTGTACAATAGCATGGTTAAAGTAAATGGGCCACCTCGTATTAAAGATAAACTTAGTGTGTGTAAGACAAGTGGTTTTAGATAAAATGTTGCTTGCAAATAATGTTTGCAGGAGAGAGCAAGTTCACCAGTAACTTCAAGAGGCAGTACATTGCACAATAGGTGGCTCAATTCCATAAACCTTAGATCAAAATTAAGGATTTGTATGACTGAATTACTATTGAGATAGCGCTAACATACTTCACTCATTTGGGGGGGGAAGGTTTCTTCCCTAAGTGGAAATATTAGTAAAAATTCTACTATTTAAGTAGTATTGCAGCCAAACTCAACTAGTTCATTATATTCTAATCTGAAGAAATTCATTGAGCAAGTTTAATTACAAAGTTACAACAGTTTAATCAAAGATAAGCTGCCATTTAGGATCTGATAGTAATATTTATTCATCTTGCATTGTATTATTAAGAGGTCTGGATCAATATTTAGTGTTTTCACAAATGATTCAAAAAGGTTCACATGAAATTAATGCAATAATAGATGCCAATTGTATCTAAGTAAAGCTTGCTACACAAGTGTATAAATCCATTCCCACTATAGTTTGATATTTAAAATTCAGAGGACATTGTTTGTTGCATCTTTGAAAATAGAACAAATTTAAAATGTCAATGGTTACAGAATTTAGCCAGGTGCAGTGTATTTAAAGTAATCCAGTTACTCCGCATAGACCAGACGCTGCAGACTTCAACTGCAGAGTTCCATCTTTATTAATTTAGTTTTAAACATTAAATACTGTTAACAATGTGCATCATGCAGTTTTGGCAATGTAACTCTGTCTAAATAATCAAAATTGGGCGAAGGTGGCCTTCCTTAAAACAAAATGTTCGGGGGGAAAGAAACAAATTCCTGTCTTTATACTTACACAAACTGGTTTAATGATCTAAACAATCAGCTCTTAATTGCATAAAAGCAGTTAAATGTATACTAATTGGGTATTATAGCAACTCATACTATATTACCTTGTGGTGTAATACTGTCAGAGAGGCAAAACATCATCTGCGTTAATGACTGGATCATGTTTAGTTATGGTCAGACTTCTGGATAATATCTATGACAAGCATATTTAAACAAAAATGAGAATATGAGTATTTATGTATAATTTCACTAAATGCATTGGACATGGGAGGGGAGGAGAAAAAAGTTACGTTACAAAAATGCAGACATTTGATTTCTTTTTCAAGTTGCCCAAGTACTTAAACTCTGCTTTTTCAATGGGGTGAGGAGAGAGAAATTTAAAGAGTCAAAAAAGAGGGCACACACAGATCTTGTACAGTATGTACCTGAATAGTTCTGATTGGAAGCCATTTGAAAGAACACTAATTCGGACAACAGAGAATCGGAAAAGCTCTGCACATAATTATGACCACAACTGAACCTTGACTTACAGTAAAATGACAGTGTTTGTTGAAACATTCAGGGAAGCAGCTGCATGTCATTAAAACATGATCACAAAATTAAATCAAACAGGACTAAATGAAAGTATTAATTTACACAGTATAAAATTAAAAAGTGTGCAACTTTTTGCATTTCAGCAAAACACTAAACTACAGAAAACTTAGGTAGAGTAGACGGGCTTGGCAATTTTTAAATCAGCTATTCACATGTAACTACAAATAAAATGTTTTAAAGCAGGCTTGTCTAAACTAATAGTCTTCTCTTCCAAAGAGGGAAAAGGTACTGAAGTTTACATTCATGCAATAACACCAGCATACTTTCACCACAGCAAAAAGGATGTCTGAACCTTTTATTCCATTTTACCACGATTAGTTATTTCCCACCCTCCCCCCCACCCCCACCTCCACACACACACACACACACACACACACAAAACAAAGAGGAATAGCAAAGTAGCACCACTGAGGAAAATGGAGTAAAAGATAAGCAACAGGCAGAAAAAAAGAGCAAGAGGCCAAGTGTCTTGTAGGTTTGGATAAACATTGGGAAGTTTAAAACACTTCCAATTTCAGATACAAATGCACCTCGATTCTAAATAACCAAAATGTATTAATGTCAGTTCTGTTAACCATTGTGCAATGACAATAGATATCACAACTCAAAAGCTTAAGGGATTTAAAAATACTTGCCACAAACTATGTTGAAAGTCAAGAGCCTAATAGTCAAGACTCATTGTTGGGACAGATTATGGGATTCTACCTTGTAAACTGAATAGATATTAGATGAACTTAAATAGCTCCAAAGGGCTTAGTACAAAAAAGGAAGGGAAATTTATTGATGAAAAACTAGTAAGTTCATAAAAAATATCCATACACAAAATTTACACAAAACAGCAGCAATTCTATGTAGAAACAAATGAGAAAAGCAGCAACTTAAACTGCACAACATGGCTTGTCGGTAAAGACAATCAGAACAATTTCAACACTTTTAGCTGAGTACAGTCAAAACAAACAGGATTGTAGCACTTGCAAGTGTTTATGCCCATTTTCTTAAGGCTCCTAGCACTATTTTCTACAAAAAAATGTCTCTTCAGTGGTTTACTGCATTTATAATTAGTGTTAACTTTGCTGCAAGCCAGTTCTACGTTAGAATTGTGACTTCAAACAGAATCCATGAAGCCAGTCTGATAAATGCTCAGCAGCAAAATGTTGCACAGTTCCTCCAATATTTAGCTCAATGTACAGCATTTACTGCCCCATTTCCGGCCCCTGGAAAGAGAATTTATGAAATGTCATGGTTTCAACACATTGAGATCGTTACATTGATTCCCAAGTTACCATTTTCTGCAAAAAGCTGTGCAATGCTAGTGTCAAAAACCAGACAGTCACTATTCATAATGGCTGTGGCAATGCCTTCATGAATTGATCGAGGAGTTGCTTCCCAAGTCAATCGCCGTCTGTGGCCATTCAGTTCAAGTCTATATGCAAAGTTTTCAGCTTGTTTGCGTGTTCCAATTAGCTGTACTATGGCAAAAAACTGCTGGTGGCCATCGTATTTTTCTTGTTTTTCCAAGACCAACATAAAATGAAAGCCAAAACAGGACTGCATCATGACCCAATCTACTGCCCCTGGAAGGTTTATGTCTGTGGCCAGGAAAACTATGTCCTCACCCTGCAAGGTTGTGATCGACTTGTGTTGATGCATCAGGTGTGGCATTACAGCATCCAGAGAGCCTTGCCATTTACACGAGGCTCCAGGGCAAGGACACGAGTATGGCCTGAACTCACAGAGTTCCTCGTGGTCTGCTTTCTCTGTGTGCGGTAGTGTTATCTCACAACCTGAAGAGGCATACTTACAGGGGAACAGTACAGAGTTAGCCACTTTTTCCATCGCCAGGTTACGAATGGAGCCCAATGGGCCCCTGCAAGTGGGGCAGCATGTAAGCTTCGGACGACAGTTGCTGCAGACAAGGTGGCCGCTCTGGCACTGAAGAATTGGTGGCAGCACATAGTCAAAGCAAACCGGACACTCAAATAGACTTGCCAAATCACTATTGGAAGCTGTGGTTCCCGTCAATGCAGGGACTCTCTGGGCAGGAGTGCACTTTGATGTACCTGTAGGGAGTGCTGTGGCAGTCTGACGACTCATTTCTGGAAAAGGTAGAAAAAAAAAAAAGTTAGCGTCATTTAACCATAATGAATGTCAACTTTCTGCCAGTAATTGACCTCTTCACTTTCTATGTCAAAATATTGGGCAAATTTTCTGCATCCTGACAGTTAGAAACATTACTGAGCTAACAACAGAAAATTACAAGTGGTCATTTTGATATTCTCCCATTCAAAGATGTTTTCTCATAATACACATTTTTCTGCACTAGTGGGACAATGCTCCGGGATAGTTAATGTCAAATCCATCTCCATCACAGAGGCCCTCGTGCAACCAATACAATACAATTTATTTGTCATTTGGACCCCGTTGAGGTCCAAACGAAATGTCGTTTCTGCAGCCATACATTACAAAACGAAAAAGACCGGAGACACAACACAATTTACACAAACATCCATCACATCGCTGTGATGGAAGGCAGAAAAAAAACTTCTCTCCCCTGCACTCCCCCCCGATGTCAGTCAAAGTCAAAGCCCCCAGCAGGCGATGGTGATTGTTCCGCGGCCATTAAAGCCACGCCGGGTGATGCAAGGTCGCACACCGGGTCTTATCTATACAGATACACAGTCTCCCAATATACTCCCTACACACTCATGACTGTACAGCCAAATATGGCTCTAACCCAGTCTACAAGTTTGCAGATGACATCACTGTGGTGGGCAGGATCACGAACAATGACAAAGCGGGGTAGAGCAAGGAGAGAGAACTTAGTAGGTGTGAAGACAATAACCTAACTCGGTGTAAACAAGACAAAGGATCTAGTTATCAACTCAACAAGCAAGATGGATCAAATGCCCCAAATGGTGCTAAAATGTAAATGGCTGAGCTTTAAGTTCCTTGGCATTAATATCACCAACCACATTAATGGAACAGCCAAGGGGGTCCAGCAATATCTCTACTTCCTGAGATCAAGGAGACTCGGGACATTTTACTGACTCTTACAAACTTCTACAGAAGCACCATAGAGCATACCATCAGGTTGCAATAGAGCTTGGTTTGGGAACAGCTCTACCCAAGACTGCAAGAAATTGCAGAGTTGTAGTTGTAGTCCAGTCCATCACAGACCAGACCTCCCCACTCTACCCCTTTCACACTTCATGTTGCCTCAAAAAGCAGACAACATAATCAAAGACTTATCTGAGCCTGATCACTCCTCCTGCCTGGCAGAAGTTATAGAAGCTTGAAAGTATGCACCAGACTCAGGAGCAGCTTCTTTCCCTCTGTTAACAGAGTTCTAACGGGTCCTTCCATTAGCTAGCTTTGTAGCCAATTCACATCCATCAATTGTGGACATTGGACTTGGTCTAGGGGACTGATGCGATACATTGCTGAGAACTATATTCTACACACTGAATCTTCTCCTTTGCACAAATGTACTCGTGCTTGACATTGTTTCATCTATAGTTTTCTCTGATATGATTGGACAGCATGCAAAACTTTTCACTGTACCTCAGTACATGTGATGCAGATTCAGATTCACATTTATTATCACATGCACCAATTAAGATAGTGATATTTGGGTTACCATACAATTAAAAGAACACAACACAATTAAAAAGAATGATAAAACTTAACATAAACATCCACCACAGTGATCACTGTGATGGAAGGCAATAAAGTTCAGTCAGTCTTTCTGTCAATAATAAACCCAAATAAAGTAAGTGTGGTAGTTGTAACAAATGAATTTAGGAATAAATCTAGTTACTTGCTCATTTACTTCTCTATCTCACTTTGACCTGTCCTTGTTTGATCTAAAAAAGGCAAGTGACTGATCTATCTCTCCCTCCTAGTACCATTCTCCTGCCTTCTCCCCATAACCCCTGACACTGTACCAACCAATTTTATTTCAGTACCATCTGCAAACTTGCTAATCATGCTGTGTATGTTCTCAAGATGAATATATGGTTATAAAGCTAAACTGAACAGAATCAGGCCATGCTGACCATATGACTCCGTCCACATGACAATAAACTAAACACCACACAAAAAGAAAAAAGTTCAGCAAGCATTAAGAAATTGCAGCGAATTGTGGATGCAGCCCAGCCCATCACACAAACCAACCTCCCTTCCATTGACTCCATTTATACCTCACGCTGCCTCGGCAAGGCCAGCAGAATAATCAAGGACGAGTCTCACCCTGGCCACTCCCTCTTCTCCCCTCTACCATCAGGCAAAAAGCACAGGAGTATCTTCCCAGCTGTTATCAGGCAACTGAACTATCCTACCACAACCAGAGAGCAGTGCTGAACTACTATCTACCACTTTGGTGACCCTCAGACTATCCTTGATCGGCTTATGCTGGCTTTACTTTGCACTAAACGTTATCCCCTTATCATGTTTCTGTACAATGTAGATGGCTCGATTGTAATCATGTATTGTCTTACCACTGACTGGTCAGCAAGCAACAAAATCTTTTCACTGTACCTCGATACACGTGACAATAAACTAAACTGAACTGAAACTGAAGATAAGACACAAAATGTTGGAGTAACTCAATAGGACAGGCAGCATCTCTGGAGAGAAAGGAGTCTGAAAAAGGGTCTTGACCCGAAATGCCACTCATTCCTTCTATCCAAAGATGCTGCGTGTTCCGCTGAGTTACCCCAGCATTTTGTGTCTATCCGGTTTAAACCAGCATCTGTAGTTCCTTCCTATACATAAATTGAAACTGAACTACTGTAAAAGTTCGTTAGATGACAACAGAGTACATCAGACAAATTATCATTAAAAGAATCAAGCTATATTACGGTACCGGGAGTGGGAGAGTTACAATCAGTATGGTTACATACTACTTGTCTCTCGGAGACCCACTCATTGATGGAGTGGGTAAGCAGCATATTTATACACATAAAACAAGAAGCACTCAAGGGTGATCATGAGTTTGATTACATAATACAAACGGTCTTACAGTTGGTCAAGAGTCAAGTTATTCTTATTTAATGCCAACAGATGTACAAATGACCATTAGGTCAGTTACTGGCTTTATCAGATTTTTCCAGACTCAGCACTAACGACCCAATTTCTAGATATGTTCATCTTCTGTACTTCTCCATTCTCTAACTATACAGACGTTTCCTCCCGAGGGCTAATGGTACCTTCCAGTTAGTCCAAAGTTAGCCATTGGCCTGTAGCCCGCATTATGAAGTAAGCCTTGCCAGTCTCATATAGTTCCCCGATCTTAATTGTATAATGCCCCTATGCTCAGTTCCTAATCTCAAGCATAGGTCAAATAGTAATATTTTAATGCTCAGCATTTAATCAAGCATATAGGTGAAGCATTTAAATTTCTCCTTCACACTAGTTCAGTAAGGACGTTCGGGGAAGAAGCCTCCAACTTTCACCCTTGCATAACGCTAAGCCTCAGCAGTGAAATCCGCATCCTGTTAGTTAGGGGTGGATCATAAATGCCAATGACACCATCACCATCCACAACCCCACAAATGACGACATCTTTAAAATATGCCCAACCACCTGCCGTCTAATCTCACATTGCCATGCCGATAAAACCCTGTTGCTGCAAACGGCTACATACAGAGAGAGAACCTCAGCACATAGAATCATATAATCAGGCTCGGTAAGGCTTAATTTGGAGTATTGTGAGCAATTTTGGGCACTATATCTGAGGAAGGATGTGCTGGCTCTGGAGAGGGTCCAGAGGAGGTTTACACGAATGATCCCAGGAATTAGTATGTTGATCTATGATGAGCGTTTGTCGGTACTGGCCTGTACTCGCTGGAGTTTAGAAGAATGAGGGGGGTCCTCATTGTAACATACAGAATAGTGAAAGGCTTGGATAGAGTGGATGTGGAGAGGATGTTTCCACTATTGGGAGAGTCTAGGACCAAGCCTCAGAATTAAGGGACATTCTTTAAGGAAGGAGATGAGGTGGAATTTCTTTAGTAAGGGGGTGGTGAATCTGTGGTATTTATTGTCACATAAGGCTGTGGAAGCCAAGTCAGTAGATATTTTTAAAGGCAGAGATAGATAGATTCTTGATTAGTACAGATGTCAGGGGTTATGGGGAGTAGGCAGGTGAATGGGGTTAGGAGGGCGATATTAGATCTCTTCGGCCTGCAATGTCCGTGTTGAACATGATCCAAATAACATTCAATCTCTTCATTTTATTCAATGTTTTTTCTTAGTCATAAAGCATGGAAAGAGGCCCTTCGACCCACCTTGCCCACCCTTTCCAGCTTGACAACATCTTTCCTATAATACGGTGACCAAAACTGAACACAATCCTCTACACTCAATGCTCTGACTAATGAAGGCCAATGTACCGAAAGCCTTCTTGACCACCCTGTCTACCTTTCAAGGAGCTATGTACCTGCAATTGAATTTTGATCACAAAAATAACCAGTTTTTAAAAACACAGCAGGCATCTCTCCCAAACGCGATGTTTAGGCCAATTATCCACAATAATAGGTGGAGTGGGCAAGAGTGTGCATCTACCCGATCTATTCCTCTCATGATTTTACTCCATCGCCTCTAATCGGCCTGCACGCCAAGGAATAGAGTCCTAGCCTACACAACCTCTCCCTATAGTTCAGACCCTCTAGCCTGGCAATATCCTCGTAGATCTTCTCTGTGCCCTTTCCGGCTTGACGACATCTTTCCTCGAAAATAGTGACCAAAATTGAACACAAAACTCTGAATGTGGCCTCATCAACATCTTATACAACTGCACCACGAGGGCCCAATTTCTAAATTCAATACTCTGAAAAGTCTTTTTGACCACTTCATCTCCCTGTGATGCCACTTTCAATGAACTATGTTCCTGTACTCCTGGATCCCTCAGCTCTACAGAGAGGCCTACCATTCACTGTGTAGGTCCTGCCCATGTTAGACTTCCCAAAATTCAACACCTCAAATCTCTCTGTATTAAATTCCATCAACCAATCCTCAGCTCACCTGGCCAATCGATCCAGATCCTGCTGCAATTTTTCACAATCATCTTCACTATCTGCAAAACTACCCACTTTTGTATCCAGCAAACTTGCTAATCTTGCCCTGTATGTTGTCATCCAAATCATTGATATAGATGACAAACAGTAACAGGCCCAGCACCGAACCCCGAGGCACATCACTAGTGAGAGGCCTCTTTGCAACCTTGCACCATCAAGGAAGGAAGCAGAGGGTGAAGCCAATTTTCTATCCATTCAGCTATCTTTCCTAACCCAATATACATAGGTACCATGCAATAAACAAATTCAATACATTAATAACACCAATACTATTGCATAAAAGCCCTGCGTGCATAAAATGGTGAGGGGAATACAGTGAATACTGTAGATGGGGAATAGAAACATAGAAAATAGGAGCAGGAGGAGGCCATTTGGTCCTTCGAACCAGCACCACCATTCATTGTGATCATGGCTGATCATCCACAATCAGTAACCTGTGCCTGCCTCCCCCCATACCCCTCGATTCCGCTAGCTTGTCCAGTCCTTTTGTAATTTTATGTTTCTATGGCGGCCTCTAAAGTCCTACAGAGCTGCATCATGACTTCATTACTTCCCGACACATATTCAATGCCCTTCCTTACCTCTGGCCTAATGACCTAGCAAGTGTGAGGTGCTGCACCTTGGGAGGTTGAATGTAAACATAGAAAATAGGTGGAGGCCATTTGGCCTTTCGAGCCAGCACCGCCATTCATTGTGATTATGGCTGATCATCCACAATCAGTAACCCATGCCTGCCTTCTCCCCACATCCCATGATTCTGCTAACCCCACGAGCTCTATCTAACTCTTTTACATTCATCCAGTGAATTGGCCTCCACTACCTTCTGCAGCAGAGAATTCCATAAATTCACAACTCTCTGGGTGAAAAAGATTTCTCATCTCAGTTTCAAATGGCTTCCCCTTTATTTTTAAGACTGTGGCCCCTGGTTCTGGACTCCCCCAACATTGGGAACATTTTTCCTGCATCTAGCTTGTCCAGTCCATTTAAAATTGTATGTGTTTCTATGATACCCTCTCATCCTAAATTCCAGTGAATATAAGCCCAGTCTATCCAATCTTTCCTCATATGACAGTCCCACCATTCCGGGGATTAACCTTGTGAACCGCCTAATAGCAAGGATGTCCTTCCTCAAATTAGGAAACCAAAACTGCACACAATACTCCAGATGTGGTCTCACCAGGGCTCTGTACAACTGCAGAAGGACCTCTTTACTCGTATACTCAAATCCTCTCGTTATGAAGGCCAACATGCCATTAGCTTTCTTCACTACCTGCATGGTTGCACTTCCCCCTTTCCTAATCTGACAGCATTGAGATAATAATCTGCCTCCTTGTTCTTGCCGCCAAAGTGGATAACCTAACATTTATTTACATTATACTGCATCTGCCATGCATCCGCCCACTCACTCAACCTGTCCAAGTCACCCTGCAACCTAGCATTCTCTTCACAGTTCACACTGCCACCCAGCTTTGTGTTATCTGCAAATTTGCTAGTGTTACTTTTTAATTCCATCATCTAAATCATTAATATATTTTCTAAATAGTTGCAGCCCCAGCACTGAGCCACTGCCTGCCATTCTGACAGGGACCCGTTTATTCCCACTCTTCGTTTTCTGTCTGCCAACCAATTCTCTATCCATGTCAATACCCTAACCCCAAAACCGTGTGTTCTAATTTTGCCCATTAATCTGTGAGGGACCTTATTAAAGGCTTTCTGAAAGTCCAGATACACTACATCCACTGGCTCTCCTTCATCCATTTTACTTGTCACATCCTCAAAAAAATTCCAGAACATTAGTCAAGCAGGATTTCCCCTTCATAAATCCATGCTGATTTGGACCAATCCTCTTACTGCTATCCAAATGCGCCATTATTACTTCTTTAATAAAGGACTCCAGCATCTTCCCCACCACCAATGCCAGGCTAACTGGTCTATAATTCCCCATCATCCCTGCTTATCCAGAAATAGTAAAATGTGCGGCTATGATAGTAACAGCCATACCACCCACTCAGCTCAGCGTAAAAAGACGGTTCTCCGCACTGAAAATAATTAAATCAGATTTAAGGGTTTCAATGAAAGAGGATCTGGCAGAAGCAATTCTGTTCCTAAGGACAAGTTATTAATAAATTTTAGGTATGTACTTTTGTAACAAACCTAACTACCTATGTATTTACCTTTAATTTCTATTGCATTTGGGAATTTTCTTTGGTCATAATTTAGCTATTTGGCTCATACCTGTGGCCTTAGTTTAATACATTTTGGAATAATGCTATTATAATTTTTACTTAAATCAATGGAATTTTAATTTTGTCGTGGTCCTCTGTAATTTTTTTTTCTTTTAGCATAATGAATTATGTTTTATTTCAAGAATAAACTATTAAAAAGCCACAATAGCATAGCTACAACCATTAGACTCAAATCTTTAAGGACATGGGTTTAAAAGGTAGCCTGATGATTCATGTGGTTCCTTTGAAATGCCATCTTGTGTGATGTCATCATAGCAGATTTAGAATTATTATACCTTTGGGTCAGTCGAATACACAAGAAATCAAGGAGTCGGGTGTTTTGGGTATCAACTCCGCAGCCCTGGTTCTGCAGAAAGATCATTGAAGCATTTTGATGCCGTCTTATGTGCAGAGCATTTTCAGCATTCTTTACAATTGTTTTTTGCTACACCGTTGTTCTTAAGGGATATGAATATACCTTAGGCTGAACACTGTATTTTCATGAATATACCATAAAAATATGCATAATACATTCTACCCAGCCCGCCAATGTTGGAAATTTCATTTAACCAGGATTTTTTGTGTAAGAATGGCATTTTAAATCACAGAATGGTTGTATTTTACTGTGGCCTAGTTGCCAGAGCACAATTGTTAACCTGTGCACAAAAGTCCTCAAGAACAAACACTATGATTGAATGGTGGAGTAGACTCGATGGGCCGAATGGCTCCTATGACTTATGAGCTTAAATCATTCCATGGTCTATCCTTGCAGTGAAGATAGAAACAAGACAATTTGTTCTTTGAAAAATACAGCAATTTCCCTATAAAGCAGAAAACTCTGCCAAGTTATAAATTAGTTAAGCTTCTTATACTTTGTAAAATTCCCTAGTGTACTAACTTGTTTTAGTACATCTTCAACAATGTTCGCCAAGTTTAGTTTCCTAGGAAATCCAATGCAAAGTATCTGAAGAACGGTCTCAACCCGAAACGTCACCCACTCCTTTTCTCCAGAGATGCTGTCTACTTCAGCTTTGTGTCTATCTTCAGTTTAAACCAGCATCTACAGTTCCTTCCTAAACGCCAAGTATTCAAACTTGTGAATTAATTTGGCATTCAGCAGCCAAGCAACAAAAACAATCTGAAGAGCAGAAAATACTGGAGATACTCAGCACATCAGGGTCTACCACAAGAGGGCAATAACCCATGGGATAGGACACAATATGATTAAAACACAGAACCAAGGACTCTAGGAAGTAGCAGCAGCTCAGGTAGAGCTGGCTATTAAAATAGAAGAGCAAATGCTTTCTTAGAACAAAAGGCAAGAGGTGATTGCATAAGTGCCAGAACATTTTTCAAAATTACATTAGAGATTCTGAAACTCTGATCAAAATTTGAAAGTACGTACATTTGGAAAGTATACACAAAGAATGAAAACTGGAAGATACTAATTTTCTAATCCATGTCCAGCAACAATTTTAGCAGAACAAAGATGGAACACAGGCATATCACACATGGTAACAATTAAAGTTAACAATGTTTTAAGTATAGCATGATTAAACTGAATAATGCAAAAGATAGGGAAGTACTGCCAGTAGGTCCAAAGGAGGTGATATTGAAGAATATACAATACAGACTGATAACAAAACCAAGACTGACCAGGCTGGATGTGTAGGAAGGAAATGCAGATACTGGATTAAACCGAAGATAGGCACAAAAAGCTGGAGTAACTCAGCTGGACAGGCAACATCTCTGGAAAGAAGGAATGGGTGATGTTCCGGGTCTGACCAGGCTGAATGGATACTTCACAAAACTGCATTTCAATGATGGGGTGAATACATATAATACAATTAATATTTTTCAACTATGCAATATTTGACATGTTATCTTCTGATCAAGACTGTGCCATCACCAAGACAACCAAAAACCAAATTAAAATTGTTTTATCAGCACTAAATCCAGTGGCCCATCTTTAAGCATTTCTAATTTGAAATGCACCCAAGAGAACCAAATTCCTATCAAACCACAAAAATGTTCCTGTATTTCACATAATTTTGTTTAAGGGAAAATAAGAGATTTCCATCGTGATTCTGAAAATAAAAAGGAATGCACCAAAGAATAGTTATACACCTCACCACCCCCCCAAAAAAAAATCAAACAGCAATCATTCTTTCCAACCGCTTGCTGTTATCCAGATTGAATCGTTGCACACATCATACAAATGTTACATATATGCAACTCAATCTCCAAATAAAACTGGATTTCACATTATGCAAGTGTTAAACAAGTTATTCAATTTGTTGTAAAATTTGTTTTCTTGTAACGTCATTTCACGTCAAAATTCAAAATGCTGCAACATTTCTCAATCTGTTCATTTAATAAATTAGTTATGTCACTGACCAAATTAACATTTTAGAATAAACGTGCAAATAATCAATTATGCACAAATATGAAAGAAGTTTAAGCACTCTGTATTTTGGGGAAGATTCCATTTCACACTATCCTAATGTCCCCTACACAAAAAATGTTCTGTATTGGATGGCCTTTATCAATTAGGGCTCAGGAAGAGGGAAAAATATCTCTGGCCTAGAAAATACTATATACAGACAATATATACTTATCTTATGCTTCACACATACAGCCACAAGCAGTCCCAAATGTGCTGCAGCTTCCAATTCACTTCGAAAGACGATTTAGCAAGTAACAGTAAATTATCCCTACATTATTCAACATGATTGATCATCTATTGCCACAGTTACTGTCTTCAGGATAAAAATGTTTCTTCCGATCTCAGTTCTAAATAGTATACTCCATCGAACAGCTTATTTCCATTAACCATCAGGCTCTTGAAGCACACCACCTTACCTCAGCAAAATAATATGGAATTTTGCTATTGTGGCACAATGTACTTCAGCTTGCATTATTAAGGCCCAGTTACTTAGTACAACTGATAAATATACAATATAATAAATGCCGTGTTGTTGCATGAGTGTGCCCGCAAAGCTGCAGGAATTTCATTTTACTGTTCCAGGAGCACATAATTAAACAAATGACACTTGTGCATTTTAAGACAATGACATTTAGCTTACATCTGTCCCTACAACCTCGATCACTTGACTTGTTTCAGTTTTAATTTGCCCACATATTGCAACTCAGTTTTGAGGCAACTTCCTCAACTCTGCAACTCAACATGCTCGATTTCACATTTTGCCAAGTTTCTATAAAAGATTCAACCCCTTATATAATTCCATGACTGAGTAAGAACACAGAAACAAGCCCTTGGGCATGTCCATGCCAACCATTAAGTATTCATTTATACAACATCAATTTTCCAGCATCTGGCTCGGCCTTCTATACCTTGTCAACTGAAGTGCTCATCTAGATACTGAATTGTTGTGAGTATCTCGGACTCCACCAACCCCTCAGGCGATGCGTTCCAGATTCCAACTGGCTTTAGGTTGACAAAAATCCTCAAATGTTATCCAAAACATTCACTTACTGTAAAGGAGCAATACAATCTCAGCAGTTCAAGCAGCATCTGTGGGTGGTAAGGAATATCCAACATTTCACATCAAAACCTTACATCAGAAGATACCCAAGGTATGTCTTCTGTGCTTTGTAAACATCTGCTATGTTATTTATCATTCCAAATCAGATCCCTCCTCCATTCCAAGGAAAACAAATCTAGAATATCTAGTATCTCCTCATAACTAAAACAACACACCAGGAAACATTCTGAAGGCTTTCCTATGGAGTCATGTCATTCTCACTGTACGTCTCCAACAGTATGGTTTGCGGCTTGACCAAAATGTTGTACACAATTGTACAATCTTTCCCCTGCTCCCTCCATGTCCTTGCTAATGCAGACGTAGCCCATGTGCCCGTTTAACCACTTTATTTATGTTCTGGTATCTTCAGGAATCCCAATGAGCATTTCATCATTTATGTTTCTATATAAATACCTTTATTTTAATCTTGTTCCTGAAAATGTTGGTGGTAATCTACAAGCAAACTCTGGAAAAACTCCCAAAGCTAATCTACTGGATTTCAAATATATCAAATATACAGTATCCATATTTGCTAATTGGTGACATAGCATATACAGCAGCATAAAATTTATTTTATTCCAAGTTGAAATCAAAAATATATCCAAACCTTCAAACACTATCGCAGCACCCAAAATAAATGTTTCAAATCATCACAGCCTAAAAGCCCTGTCCCACGGTACGAGTTCATTTCAAGAGCTCTCCCGAGTTTGCCCCGATTCGAACTCAAGAGATTTACGGTAATGGCTCTCATGTTGAAACATTTACGGTACTCAGGGCTCTCATGTTGAAAAATCTTCACGAGTCTTCCCGTGCTTACCTGCTGTTAGCAAGTCTTCCCGAGTACCTGCCGTTAGCGTTACGAGCCTCTAAGAGACGTCCCCGAGCTCCGACGTACCCGCTATTCATTTTCTGTGCTTATCACGAGTCTGATTTTTTTTTAAACTCGGGAGAGCTCTTGGAATGAACTCGTACCGTGGGACAGGGCTATTATAGGCCTGTCCCACTGTACAAGCTAATTCATGAGTTCTCCCGAGTTTCCCCCGATTCGAACTCGGAGAATTACGGTAATGGCCGCTCGTAGGTACTCGGGGCTCTCGTGGACATTTTTCAACATGTTGAAAAGTCTTCACAGGTCTTCCCGAGCTTACCGCGTTTCCCGAGTACCTGCCGTTAGCGTTACGAGCCGTTAAAAGACATCCCGAGCTCCAACGTACCCGCTACGTACATTCTACGTGTTACCACAAGTTTGATTTGTTTTTTTAAAACTCTGGAGAGCTTTCCCTCTTATCTTCATGTCGGCTGCTGCACTCATGTTTGTGCACAACCTTCCTATCATACATCACTACATATTTGTCCCCTTAAAGGGTACAAATTTTCACTGAAGGGAACTTTCTCTCTCATTCAACAATACCTCTAACCAGCTCAATTTGCCAAAGCCTTGGTCTTATCAAATTTAACTGAAGCCTGTCCAAATGTAATACCTTTCCCGTTCCCTAGTATTAGATCCCGTGTCCCACAAAGTAAACCCATTTCGCCCCACTAATTTCTGAGCCGTACATTCAACTAAACCAATTGGCACATGATTCAGGTAGTAATCCCGAGATCATTTCCTTATGGTTCTGACAATTTAAACTATGGCTCTTATGGTCCTTCAGCAGAATTTAATTCTGTTTACATTGCTGGAATCATGGTGGACCATGACTACTTGGTGCTTCCTACCCAGTCTTAGCACCTTCCTAGGATAGTTGTCCAAAACCGTAATACTAGCAAAGCTTACACAGCCTTAGTGCCATATCTATTCTTTAATCGTACTATCTTTTCCAACACTACCACAATCCTATCCATTTTAATTTGAACAATGCTCTGTTCTACACATTTTACTTGCCCAATGGGTCACAAGGCCATTAGATAAAATGCAAGAAGGGCATTATTAATTGGAAGTATAGGGGGTTTAATGCCTGGAGCAAGAGGATGTGGACAAGGTAAAAAATGAGTACTACACATTGACGTAGGTTGATATTCTGGAACAAGTTGATGCGGGTACCCAAGGCTACAGATACGATCCAGATATTCTGAAGTTGACATTCCCATATCAAAGGTACACAAAATTGCTGGAGAAACTTAGCGGGTGCAGCAGCATCTATGGAGCGAAGGAAATAGGCAACGTTTCGGGCCGAAACCCTTCTTCAAACTTCTTCCCATATCAATATAGCCAGAAGTGCAATTGCACAGCAGTATGTGGAACTTAATGAACAAATTGGGCACTAACTTCAAATTACAACAACAATACCTAAACAAAAAACACTTTGAAACATTTAAGTAGCAAAAGGCTATGTAAATTTCCTTACTTTTTGGAGAAAAAAGGCCACCCTAGTAGCAGCAAGCATGAGCAAGAGTGACCAAATTACTGGTTTACACACTAAATGAAGATAGCTATTTTCATTGGTTAAATACCGAATAAAAATACCTCCCTAACAAGATGAAAAGCAGTATAACATCTGCAGCTGGAGAAAAAAAAACTAAGCCAAGAGAACTGCAGTTATTAGGAAATTGCATAATAAATAAATATTGGTAAGTGTCCTTTTTAAAGGGTCTTTATTGCAGCCCCAAGTCAATTTTCCAACATGGAAGAGTCATCTTTCAAATTATGCAACATATAATCCACTTCCAAGTCATAATTAGACAATAGGTGCAGGAGTAGGCCATTCGGCCCTTCGAGCCAGCACCGCCATTCAATGTGATCATGGCTGATCATCCCTAATCAGTACCCCGTTCCTGCCTTCTCCCCATATCCCCTGACTCCACTAATTTTAAGAGCCCTATCTAGCTCTCTCTTGAAAGCATCCAGAGAACCTGCCTCCTCCGCCCTCTGAGGCAGAGAATTCCACAGACACACCACTCTGTGAGAAAAAGTGTTTCCTTGTCTCCGTTCTAAATGGCTTACTCCTTATTCTTAAATTGTGACCCCTGGTTCTGGACTCTCCCAACATCGGGAACATGTTTTCTGCCTCCGGCGTGTCCAAACCCTTAACAATCTTATGTTTCAATGAGATTCCCCTCTCATCCTTCTAAACTCCAGAGTGTACAAGCCCAGCTGCTCCATTCGCTCAGCATATGACAGTCCCGCCATCCCGGGAATTAGCCTTGTAAACCTACACTGCACTCCCTCAATAGCAAGATGTTCTTCCTCAAATTAGGGGACCAAAACTGCACACAATACTCCAGGTGTGGTCTCACTAGGGCTCTGTACAACTGCAGAAGGACCTCTTTGCTCCTATATTCGATTCCTCTTCTTATAAAGGCCAACAGGCCATTCGCTTTCTTCACTGCCTGTTGTACCTGCATGCTTACATTCACAGACTGATGAACAAGGACCCTCAGATCCCATTGTACTTCCCCTTTTCCCAACTTGACGCCATTTAGATAGTAATCTGCCTTCCCGTTTTTGCTACCAAAGTGGATAACCTCACATTTATCCGCATTAAACTTCATCTGCCATGCATTCTTTGCATTCACGGATGCATTCGCATAGCATCCTCCTCACAGTTCACACTGCCACCCAGTTTTGTGTCATCTGCAAATTTGCTAATTTGCTGGGAAGACTGATTCCTGGGATGTCAGGGCTGTCTTATGAAGAAAGACTGGATAGACTTGGTTTATACTCTCTAGAATTTAGGAGATTGAGAGGGGATCTTATAGAAACTTACAAAATTCTTAAGGGGTTGGACAGGCTAGATGCAGGAAGATTGTTCCCGATGTTAGGGAAGTCCAGGACAAGGGGTCACAGCTTAAGGATAAGGGGGAAATCCTTTAAAACCGAGATGAGAAGAACTTTTTTCACACAGAGAGTGGTGAATCTCTTGAACTCTCTGCCACAGAGGGTAGTGGAGGCCAGTTCATTGGCTATATTTAAGAGGCAGTTAGATGTGGCCCTTGTGGCTAAGGGGATCAGGGGGTATGGAGAGAAGGCAGGTACGGGATACTGAGTTGGATGATCAGCCATGATCATATTGAATGGCGGTGCAGGCTCGAAGGGCCGAATGGCCTACTCCTGCACCTAATTTCTATGTTTCTAATGTTACTACGAATTCCTTCATCCCTTCGTCCAATTAATCACAAATTGTTGGAGAAATTCAGCAGGTCAGGCTGCATTTGTGGAAGGAAGACGATGTTTTAGGTGGAGACCCTTCTAATTAGCTTGAAGAAGTGTCCCGGCCCAAAATGTCATCCGTCTATTCCCTCCACAGATGGTGTTTGATCTGTTAAATTCCATTTTCGTGCAACTTCATGAATATTGAAAGGGTACAGGATTCAATCAGATACCAGCAGGTTTTACACAATTCTTTGTTTCAAAATCTATAATCTCATGTTCCAGCAAATTATTTTGCTCTATCATCACTATCAAGATTGAAGATTGACCCTGGTTCCGTGAATGTAGGACATACTAAAAGCAAAACCAGATACACCTACAAATTATGAGAAGCCGGCCTAGTGAAATAGGTCAGGATTAAATGTGTAATGAAAACCAAAAACTGAGCCAAGTTATCTCAAGCAAATGGATGAGGTTGAAGTTCACATCTCAAAATAAATGGTTTTAGTGACTTTAAGAACACCCCCATCCCCTGGTGGTGGCGGGGCCTAGTAGGCAATCACTGGAGAACATTTATAACTATATTAAGCCAAAAGATGATCACTCTCAGTTTTCTCTCAAGTATAACTACCACCATAGACGCTCGTCTTCAACCAATTTAATCCAGCCCACTTGATTCAAGAAATGACTGAGAACACTGAATATAAAGGGCACAAGACCAGGCAACAAACAACTTTCATACTGAAGATCTCCAGTCAAGAACTATCTGCACCTTCAAGCTGTTCCAGTGCAGTCACAATACCTATGGAAAATTGCCCGGGTATACTGCTCTAAAGTAGGACAAATCCAATTTAACTAATAACCACCCAGTATGCTCCAAATCAAAGTAACAAAAAGGCTCCAGTGACATTAATATCAAGCACCGCCGTAATGCTCATGCGTCTGTATTTGGAAGAATACAAAGTTCTCAGTTGTATGAATACAGATCAAGCAATTTCCCCAAAAGATCAATATTTCCTCAACAGTAATGATTACTCCGACCACTTAGGAAATGAACATTATTACAAGCACGATCATAGAAAGTACTCATTATTTAGATCGTCAGATGAAAATCCAAAATGCATAATTTCAGTCTTTCCTGGGTCTTCAATATTGGGGGAAACAGTTGTCAATCACTGAAGTCATAAACATTGTTAGACTTCCTGCATAGAAACAAAAAGTGCACAAAACTAAAGAGAGTAAAATGACAGACATAATAATGACGTGTCAAAGGGAGGCAATGAGAAATCAAATTTTGTATCATCCAAAACAATATAAAAATGTTTACAGTACAACAATGAAAGACAACATTAAACATGTCAGGCCAGCAGAGAGAACTTAGTCTAGAAATAGAACAGGCTACAAGATTGCAGAGCAACTTGAAGGCTGACCCTGTTGCGTTCGATCAACCACCATTTGTTCCAGGAATGTTGATTCTTGCTGACAGAATCTGTACTTGAAGAGAATAAGCTTTGAAATTGTTGGTCAGTAAAGCAAGCTTGCTTTAACATTGCTAGCAAAGCTGGTAAAACAAAAAGCTGCTATCCCACAAGCTTAAACAATTTCACACGAATAGCACAGGGGACAGAGGTGGCACCTATCTTAAAACAAGTTATTCAAAAATGGAATAGGGTGTTCAGAGTCAACTTTTCCTGTAAAGGAGAAATGCAAGGGCAGTATGTTCCAGCAAATTGAGTGCCAATGGGCCAAACTGTCAAGAAAGAAATAGCCTATAGCATGAGGAAGAAGTGAAAACTGGAGAAATCTGACAGGAGTATTGAAAATGCAGAAGGGGGCATGAACGTATTTGAAAAAGACAAGAAATAGCACTGGCAAGTATCATGAAAAATTAAGTAGATTTTACAAGTACATTGAGAGAAAAGAGTAATCAGAGAGGGTGGGACTCATTTTGGGTTTAGGCTTATTATTGTCACTTGTCCCAAGGTAGTGAAAATATTTTTTTGCGTGTTATCCAAATAGATCAGATATATTATATATAAATAATAATAAATAGTCAAACTCAAATACAATGGGGCAAAGGAGAAGATACAGAGTGTAGAACATCTATAGCTGCATTGTAGCGCATCAATTCTAGAGACAAAGTCAAATGTCTACAATGGGGCAGAGATGAAAGGAACTGTAACCTAGTTTATGGAAAGACCACTCAGACGTCTGATAACAATGGGGAAGAAGTTGTTCTTTTATTTCATTATGGACCAAAATGACAATTTGTATGTAGGCAAGATCTTAGACGAATACTTCAACTGAATTCACCAGTCAGATAATTTTAGGGAGGGGCCAAGGGGAGACATAGTAGTTATTCAAAATTGAGAGGTGTACATGAAAGGTCAATTATGATCAAACAGCATGTGTAGGAAGGAAATGCAGATGCTGGTTTAAATCGAAAATAGACACAAAATGCTGGAATAGCGGGACAGGCAGCATCTCTGGAGAGAAGGAATGGCTGAAGTTTCGGGTCGAGACCTTTCTTCAGACTGATATCAGGGGAGTGGGAGGTACATAGATAAGGAAGTATATGGTGTCAAAACAGGACAAAGGGAATGAGGTTCAAGGAAATTGCACAATAGACCATTGTTTGTTGGGAGAAGGCAACAACAAAGCAAACAGAGATAAACCGAGTCGGAGACAATAAAGGGCCTGTCCCACTTGGGCGTCATTTACGCGACATCGTTTACACGTCACGACACACACATGATGCGAGCATGGCATGCATTACGCGCACATGACGCCCAAGTGGGACATGCCCTTAAGACTGGTCAGAGAACTGGGAAGAGAGAGGGGAAGGAGAGAGGGAAACCAAGGGTTACTTGAAGTTAGAGAAGTCAATGTTCATACCGCTGAGGTGTACGCTGCCCAAGCGAAATATGATGTGCTGTTCCTCCGACCAGACAGCAGTTTGAGGCACAGGAAATTCCAGGAAATATTTTTTTAACACAGATGACAAAATCTGGAACACACTATCCAAGTGGGTGGTGAAGGTGGACACTCTCACAACATTAGTTTTTAGATGACCACATCAAGACCTCCACGGAAAATAGGACTAGCATGGTACTTGATGACCAGCATAACTGGGAAAACATAAAGGTCATGGTCAAAACGAAAAATAGCAAAATCACAAAAGAACTGCAGCTTCACCTTTATTTATTGTATTTATCTATAGTATCATCTGATCTGCTTGTAAACAAAGTATACAATGACAATAATGGACGACATAATGTCAAGACATCTAGCTGGTTTCTATAATTATTTCAACTTGAGACTAGTCAGTCACAGGGGAATCAAATAGTTTATTTTACATTTAAACATTACATGCAGGACAACTGGGAAAATAATCCCCTTTAACCTCGGCCTAATTCGCACCTGCTACTTCTGAAAATATATCAACATTACGTAGTGTTGGGACTGCAGGCATTAAACACTCCACGTTTACCCACCGAGTGAGGCAGGGCCGAGCCTGGCGAATCCCATCAACAGAGGCAAAGTAAGTGTCAAGCAGAAACAAAGAGCCCGCTCATTGTGCTTCACCGTCGGGGAAGAATCGTGCATTAAAATTGCTTTATGTCTACATACATACACCCAGAGAGGGGTTAATTCATCAGGATATATTTACTGTTCCCGTTCTGCAAACTAAAACGTTAGGCGGGGTGAATTTACTCGGACTTCACGGCCGCAACGCTGCAGCAGTAACCTTCCCAGATAATGCGAGGCCGAGGAGCAGGAGGGGGGAGAATCACCCAGGCCCCGACACCAAGTATTTACAAAGAGAGCAAACTCTGGAGGCCCGCGGCCTAGCCGGCCTCCGCCATGCTGGCCGGCACAATAAACAACACGGGCGGCCACAGCCCTGAGCCTGTCAGCTGCCGGGCGTACATTTTATATATACACACACACACACAGTGAGAAGGGGAAGAGGGCGCCGGTCCAGTCAGCCGTCACTAATGGCCACCGCCGCTCCGACCTCCCCTCACACACACACACACACACCATAAACATGTCCTTTGTCCATCCCCGCATTATAAATCACCTTACCTGCGCGACAATGCTAACTGAGAGCGCACCTTTTTGATATTTATATGTATATATATATATATGTGTTTTTTTAAATAAGGAGAAGGGCCGGCGTTAGTGGTGGGCCGACGGGCACTGGGCAGGAGCTGTCGCTCTGTCTCCCTCCTCCCGCCCACTGCCGGCCTTTTATCCGGAGAGACGAACAAACCGCCGCGCTCGAGCCAGAGCCGGAGCCGGAGCCAGCAGCAGCACGCGCTCCCTCACCTGCCTGCCCGCCCGCCCGCCCCGCAACAGCCCCGCCCCCTCCCTCCCCGCGGGCGGGCGCGCGCGCGCCCTCCCTCCCCCCCCCCCACCCCGCGTGCCCGCGCTCGACCCCGCGCGGGCCAACGGTCAACGGCCAACAGCCAACAACAGGAAGGTAGACACGAACATGAATTTTACCATACAATGAATTTCCCTATGCGCTCCACCCGCAAGGATAACAAACACCATCCATGCAGTACAGTAGACAATTATAAGTAAAACGTTCTGATCATTTAAAGCGTGTGAAGAATAAAACAAAGTACCAGAGGCAAAAGGAGGAGACAGACTTTTGGCTGTTGAGAGCAAAGATCCTAGAGTTGAGAGTGGGTCGGGCAACAGGAGATAGACACGAAAATGCTGGGGTAACAGCGGGTCGGGCAGCATCTGTGGAGAGAAGGAAATGGGTGACGTTTTGTGTCGAGACCCTTCTTCAGTCAACAACAGGGAATAGACACGAAAATGAATGTTACCATACAATGAATTTGCCTTTGCGCTCCACCCGCAAGGATAACAAACACCATCCATGCAGTACAGTAGACAATTATAAGTAAAACGTTCTGATCATTTAAAGCGTGTGAAGAATAAAACAAAGTACCAGAGGCAAAAGGAGGAGACAGACTTTTTGGCTGTTGAGAGCGGGTCGGGCAACAGGAGATAGACACGGAAATGCTGGGGTAACAGCTGGGTCAGGCAGCATCTGTGGAGAGAAGGACCGAAATGGGTGACGTTTTGTGTCGAGACCCTTCTTTAGTCAGCAACAGGGGATAGACACGAAAATGGTGGAGTAACAGCTGGGTCGGGCAGCATCTGTGGAGAGAAGGACCGAAATGGGTGACGTTTTGTGTCGAGACCCTTCTTCAGTCAACAACGGGATAGACACGTAAATGGTGGAGTAACAGCGGGTCATAGTAATAATAATAATAATAATAATATCTTTTATTGTCATTGCACATAAGTGCAACGAGATCTGGGTATGCAGCTTCCATCCGACTCATAACTTAAGTAACTACCAAAATTTAGGTTTAGATACCCCGAGAACATGGTTTGTACAAAGAACAATACAACAGTAAAATAGTCAAAACAGACTAAAGTGCAGATGTGTCTGTGCGACGTGACCATCCGAGGGAGACAGTCCGTGGGGGTGGGGGGCACTCAGCAGGGCCGGTTCAGAGCAGCTATAGCTCTGGGAAAGAAGCTGTTCCTGAGTCTGGAGGTGCGGGCGTAGAAGGCCTTGTAACGTCTGCCGGAAGGAAGTAGTTTGAACAGTCCATTACAAGGGTGTGAGGAGTCTTTGTGAATGCTGACGGCCTTCCTGAGGCACCGTGTGTGGTAGATGCCCTCCAAGGCTGGTAGCGGTGTCCCAATTATCTTCTGCGCTCTGTGGACGACGTGCTGAAGAGCTCTCCTCTCCTCCTCCGTGCAGCTGAGAAACATAGAAACATAGGTGCAGGAGTAGGCCATTCGGCCCTTCGAGCCTGCACCGCCATTCAATATGATCATGGCTGATCATGTCGGGCAGCATCTGTGGAGAGAGGGAAATGGGTGGCGTTTCGGGTCGAGACCCTTCTTCACACTGTGAGTCGGGGGGGAGAGGTATAGAGATAAAGAATCGTACGGTGTGAAAACAAGACAAGGGGAATGGAGATCAAGGAAATTATAGAATAGATCATTGTTAGCTGGGAGAAGGTAACAAATAACAAAGCAAACAGAGATAAAATTCATACTGCTGGGGTGTAAGTTGCCCAAGCGAAATATGAGGTGCTGTTCCTCCAATTTGTGCTGGGCCTCACCCTGACAATGAAGGAGGCCCAGGACAGAAAGGTCAGTGTGGGAATGGGAGGGGGAGTTATCAACCCGCATTGATGTGTAAGAAGAAATAGCAGATGCTGGTTTAAAATGAAGATAGACACAAAAAGTTGGAGTAACTCAGCAGGACAGGCAGCATCAAAGGAGAGAAGGAATGGGTGATGTTTCGAGTCGAGACTTCTTCAGACTAGGTACAGAAAAGGGAAGCGAGAGATATAGGGAGGTAGCACGGCAGTCGAGTCACGACCCGTGACCGGTACTGTTGCCATGCAACGCCAACTGGAGGACACGCGGTGAACTGCAGGTAAGCACTTACCATGGATTCCAGTGTAGCGGGCCCGTCTTCTGTCTCAGCACCTGCGGCCGGGGGTGGGGAAGGGGGAAGGGGGGAGGTGGTCGGGGGGGAGGGGGATGCCGATGCAGCGCAGTCAGTGACTCTGGGTGGGTGGAGGTTCCAGACTGTCCCCAACTCTGCTGCAGCTGATGGGGATGTTGCTGGGTGGTCCGGGGGGGGTGGCAGAGTGGGGGGTGGTCGGGGTGGGGGGGGGGTCGGGGGGTTGGGTCGTCGGGGGGGGGGGGAGTGTCGGGGGGGGTGATGCAGTGCGGTCTGTGACTGGGTGTGCGGAGGGACCAGACTGTCCCCAACTCTGCTGCAGATGACAAGGATGTTGCTGGGTGGTCAGTGGTGGGGGGTGTGCTCGGTGGTGGGGGGGTGCTCGGTGGGGGGGCTGGGGGGGGGGGTCGTGACTCTGGGTGGGTGGAGGGACCAGACTGTCACCAACTCTGCTGCAGATGACCGGGGACCTTTCCAGGTTTTAGTCCCCGTGTGACCGCTGCCAGGAGCCGTGGCCCCGCTCAACTCGGTCCCGTGTATGGGCGCTGCTGACCAACAGCCTGTGACAGTGCGGCCGCACGGGGAGGATGGGGGGGCGGAGGGTGGACGTGGCCGGTCAGTGCTGACCATGGGGGGTGAGTGGGGGCTGTTCCGAGGGATGCGCTCCTTCAGCCGCTTACACCTTAGTGCTTGGGTTCAGAGCAAAGATACTAGAGCATTTGGTTCAGAGCACTCAGTCACCCTTCACAATTATTTACAGCGCAAAAATTGACCATTTTGCCGGTTTTTAACAGGTAAGAAAGTACGCGTTTCGTTTGTTAATAGTGTATGCCGGCAGCTGCCATGTCCTCCAGATGGATTCAGCTGCTCTGTGCATCACACCCTTTGACCCGATGACCTTACGTGCAACCCCCCTATAGATGATGATGTTGTAGAGAGATAAAGAACAATGAATGAAAGATATGCAAAAACGTAATGATGGATACAGGCCATTGTTAGCTGTTTGTTGGGTGAAAACGAGAAGCTAGTGCGACTTGGGTGGGGGAGTGATAAAGAGAGAGGAAATGCGGGGTTGCATTGATGGTCATCTGCAGAGACGAGCCAACGATGGATAACATTACTGCTTGCTGCCGCCCAACCAGCCTGTAAACGCCACAATCATGCAATAATCAAGGCTGAAGTCCCAAGTACAGTCAAAGACAGACTATAGTTCATAGTTGAGGTTATTGTTGTGTAGTTTTCAATAATGTTTCATTGTCATGTACTGAGAATAAGACAAATAAATTCTTACTTGTTGCACCATACAGGCCTATGAACATAATATTCATGGATAATGTGCAATCATCAAGGCTGAAGTCCCATGTGCAACCAAATACCATAGTTTGTAGCTGAGGTTAGTGTGTAGTGTTCAAGAGTGTTTAATTGTTATGTATTTTAATTGTCACAAGGCAAATAAATTATTACTTGTTCAACCAAACAGACCTATAAACATAATATTCATGGATAATGTGTAATAATCAAGCTCAAAGAGCTTAGAGCAACCAATGACAGTTCATAGCTGAGGTTAGTGTTGTGGAGCATTCAAGAGTCAAGAGTGTTTAATTGTCACGTACTGAGAATAAGGCAAAGAAATTCTTACTTGTTACAGCTTAACATGCCTGTTTAACACAAGTTAATGATCAAGCCCGATGATATTAGTGCAGCCGAAGGCAGTTCATAGCTGAGGTTAGTGTTGTGGAGTGTTCAAGAACCAAGAGTCAAGAATGTTTAATTGTCATCTGTACCGACAAGGGAACGATGAAATTCCTGCTTACTGCAGCCTAACCGGCCTGTAAACACCATACTCGTGCCATATCAAGGCTGAAGTTCCAAGTGCAACCAAAGACGGACAATAGTTTTTAACTGAGGTTAATGTTGTGTTGTATTCTATGGTTGAGTGTTTAATTATCACGCACTGAGAATAACGCAAATAAATTCTTACTTATTGCACCATATGTAGTTATTCATAGTCATTAGTATCGACAATGGAACAATGATATTCTTACTGACAGCAGCATTACAGCCACCTTGTCCGGGAACATTACCATCTGGTTCGGGAATTGCTCTGCCAAGGACAAGAAGGCTCTGCAGAGAGTAGTGCGTTCGGCCGAACGCACTATGGGAACTTCACTCACCCCCCTGCAGAAACTATACAACAAGAGGTGCAACTCCAGAGCAAACAAAATTATGAGAGACCTCTTCCACCCCTGCAACAGACTGTTCCAGCCGCTGCGGTCAGGCAAACGCCTCCGTTGCCATGCAGTGAGAACGGAGAGGCTGAGAAGGAGTTTCTTCCCAGAGGCAATTCGAACTGTAAACGCCTTTCTCACCAGGGACTAACTGTACAGAACGTTTTTCCTTCTATTATTTATTACGTAAAATAATATGTGTGTTATGATTGTGTTTATAATTTGTCTGGTTGTTTTGTTGTTCCGCGAGCATTGCCACTTTCATTTCACTGCACATCTCGTATGTGTATGTGACAAATAAACTTGACTTGACTTGACTTGACTTGACTTGACCTTTGGCACAGGGACCGTCTACAGAGGCCAAACCCGCACATCTTTGTGATGTGGGAGAAAATCGGAGCACCCAGGGGAAACCCACATGGTGACAGGGAGAACGTGCAAACTCCACACAGACAGCACCCAAGGTCGAGATTTAACCCACTTCTCTGGTGCTGTGAGCAACATCTCTACCAGCTGTGCCACTGACCCGTACTGGTGCTATTAGTATATAGCATATGAAAGGGCCAAACATTTAGCCAGGCCTGTGGATATGTTTTTATTCTATGCAGTCTTCTCAGGGATTATAAAAGTACAGGGACGTGGATAAAGCAGGCATTAACTCAAACAAGAACTAGTCTTCAGAAAATCTATTGTACTGTAAAGTACAAACCAGTACTAACCAGTCTATATATTAGCTGAATATACGTATGATGCTGTGGAATGTTAATTGGCCTACATCATTCAGACATCTTCAACTAGTTATTTTGCACTATTGTGAGAGAGATGTACGAAACATTCAAATCAGACTTATCACTTGCCACATTCAACCTGGTCATAGGTATATAGAGGAAAACAGAGTCCTGGAGCAACTCAGTGGGAATGGACAGGTGCCATTTCAGGTCAGAACCCTTCTTTAGATTGATCAGTCTGATTGGAGAAATGTCACCTTTGCAATGTCCGTTTCAATCTCCCTTACTCTTCAGTGCTATTACAGCATTTGTATGGTGTGGTGACTGAACAGATATACAGGAGGCCAGACTCTCTAATGCAACAATTAGATTACATAGGCTCTTACTCAGCATTTGAGTTGTCAGGAATGGAATTGCTGGCCAAGGAACATTTTTTTTAAACAGGGATTAAAATCAATGACTTCAGTATTCCGATGTTTAATTTGAGGACATTACTGCCCGTCCAATTTTGAATAGCAATTGAACAATATAACCAATCTGAGGTGGTGGAGAGATAGACCTGATTGTCACTTGTTTGCAGATTTAATCGCCTGGGTAAGCTTAAAGATTAAAAATAGGAGGTGAAAGATAGACTCTAATGTGACTGAAAATAATGGTGTAAAAGCGCTGAGAATAGCCTTTGCAGGTAATTTTCTGGCTGCAATTAAATAGATAATAATTGAAGCAAATGGGCACCTCACTTATCAGAAAAATAGAGGAGACTCATTGGGGAATACAGGTCAACTATGCTAGTTTATAATGATTAAGGAAAAATAGTTGCAGTTGCAATGAGTATTATTTCTGACTGATGTATGTTGTTTGAACATGGAGACTTGGCTTCAGGAAAGGGTTATGGCATGCAAATGGCCAGTTGAAGGCAGTGGATGGAATATTTGGAAAAATTATATTGAGAGTTTGATTAAATCAGAGAATATTATATGATTCTCACTCTACAGTGACTGTTATAAATGATCTGGAAAAGATGGATGAGAACTGAAATACCTGACAGCAAAAGTAATTTAGATGTTAAACCTTTAAATATTGCAACATTTTATAAAGTTTTGTAAAGATGGGCTAGGTGATTATTTCTTTCTGCGCCTTTTAGCCAATGATGTTGAAAGAGTTTAATTTGATCAGGTTTTGTTCGTAAATTTAAAATGGAGATTTGCTGAACAACTGAAAGCAGACAAGGTTAAAAGAGAATTTTCCTAGAGAATAAAAGTCTGGTAAAGTCGTAAGGGCCTGTCTCACTTTCCTGAGTTATTCACGAATTCTCCTGAGTTATTCACGAATTCTCCCGAGTTTTCAAACTCGCAGAATGTTCGAAACGAGTCCGTAGGAGGCCTTAGGAGTCCGTGGATATATCGTAGCGGCTCGTTATGACAGCCGTAGGTACTCGGGGCTATTTTTTTCACTCGTAAACATTTTTCATCATGCTGAAAAAACGTCCCGACTTACCTGATGCCCCGAGTACCTACGGCTAGAACTTTTAGCTAAGGACAAGGTAGTGGCTTTCATCCAAGTCTTACAAACTTGTTTTAGTTCACAGACGGATGCCCATTCGAGAAACAAGACGGAAGTCATTGCAAATATATTAACTTTACTGCACCAATTTACTGTTGTGTGATGTCTTTTTAAAATTGCTGGGGGGTTTTTGGGGGTTTTTTTTTCTTTTTCTTCTTCTCTTTTTCTTTTTTTTTCCGTGTCTGTGTTGTTCATTTCAGTCTTTCTGGCATTTTCCAATCATCCACAAGCTTAAAAATAAGTAGATGGCCGAGCAGCACAACTCAAGATTCCAGCATCTGTAAATTCTTGTGTCTCCAGCACAGCTGTCTGTCTTCCTCTATAGCACATTTTATTTGAAACAGTATCATTTGGGTTACATTCTAAAATTCCCTGGAGAGTTACCTTGCATTCACAAAGATGCTGTAATGGGATGCCACCACATACAAAGCGTGCATACATTCCATAATGCATGAAGACACCATTGGAAAATAGTAGAAGAAATAAAATTAAATAATTAAAATATTTAGCATCATAGAAACATTATTTGCAATATAAACAGCCATTTAGTGGTACCTGTACTCCAGTTTGATACTTTTCCAGATATTTTTCAAGGAAAATATGAACTGTGAAAATATTCCTCTCAAATCTTCAAATTTTCACTGTTATACGATTAAGCTGTAATTTTTCTGTTTTATTCTTATAGAAACATAGAAATTAGGTGCAGGAGTAGGCCATTCGGCCCTTCGAGCCTGCACCGCCATTCAATATGATCATGACTGATCATCCAACTCAGTATCCCGTACCTGCCTTCTCTCTATACCCTCTGATCCCCTTGGCCACAAGGGCCACATCTAACTCCCTCTTATATATAGCCAATGAACTGGCCTCAACTACCCTCTGTTATCCAGCTGTTTTATTTTAAACATGTTTTCCAACTGTAGACCTTGTGTTGTATATGCAACTTGATTATACTAACACCTCCACAATTCTTATTATAGCTCATAATGAGGATATGTGGCAGAAGTTCAAAGGCTTTCAGAGTTGACCCTGATGTATGATGAGCAATTAGGAAGGCAAGCTGGATATTGTTTTTTTATCGTAGGAGGATTTACAAAGGAGTTGCCTTGCTCCAATTACAGTGCCCTCCATAATGTTTGGGACAAAGACCCATCATTTATTTATTTGCCTCTGTACTCCACAATTTGAGATTTGTAATTTTAAAAAATCACATGTGGTTGAAGTGCACACTGTCAGATTTTAATGAAGGCCATTTTTATACATTTTGGTTTCACCATGTAGAAATTACAGCTGTGTTTATATATAGTCCCTCCATTTCAGGGTGCCATAATGTTTGGGACACAGCAATGTCATGTAAATGAAAGTAGTCATGTTTAGTATTTTGTTGCATATCCTTTGCATGCAATGACTGCTTGAAGTCTGCGATTCATGGACATCACCAGTCGCTGGGTGTCTTCTCTGGTGATGCTCTGCCAGGCCTGTATTGCAGCCATCTTTAGCTTATGCTTGTTTTGGGGGCTGGTCCCCTTCAGTTTTCTCTTCAGCATATAAAAGGCATGGTCAATTGGGTTCAGATCGGGTGATTGACTTGGCCACATAAGAATTGACCATTTTTAGCTTTGAAAAACTCCTTTGTTACTTTAGCAGCATGTTTGGGATCATTGTCTTGCTGTCGAACTGCCGGCCAATGAGTTTTGAGGCATTTGTTTGAACTTGAGCAGATAGTATATGTCTATACACTTCAGAATTCATTATGCTACTACCATCAGCAGTTGTATTATCAATGAAGATAAGTGAGCCAGTACCTTCAGCAGCCATACATGCCCAGGCCATAACACCCCCACCATCGTGTTTCACAGATGAGGTGGTATGCTTTGGATCCTGGGCAGTTCCTTCTCTCCTCCATACATTGCTCTTGCCATCACTCTAATATAAGTTAATCTTCGTCTCATCTGTCCACAAGACCTTTTTTCAGAACTGTGGTTGCACTTTTAAGTACTTGCCAAACTGTAACCTGGCCATCCTATTTTTGCAGCTAACCAGTGGTTTGCATCTTGCAGTGTAGCCTCTGTATTTCTGTTCATGAAGTGTTCTGCAGACAGTGGTCATTGACAAATCCACACCTGACTCCTGAAGAGTGTTTCTGATCCATAGGACAGGTGTTGGGGGATTTTTCTTTATTATAGAGAGAATTCTTCTGTCATCAGCTGTGGAGGTCTTCCTTGGCCTGCCAGTCCCTTTGCGATTAGTAAGCTCACCAGTGCTCTCTTTCTTCTTAATGATGTTGCAAACAGTTGATTTTGGTAAACCTAAGGTTTTGCTGGAGTCTCTAACAGTTTTATTCTTGTTTCTCAGTCTCATAATGGCTTCTTTGACTTTCATTGGCACGACTTTCAACCTCATGTTGATAAACAGCAATAAAAGATTCCAAAGGTGATGGAAAAACTGGAGGAAAGACTTGGTGCTGAGAGATCTTTTATACCTGCATTTAAACAGACCTGAGCAATTACAAACACCCATGAAGCCATGTGTCCAAAAAATTATGGTGCCCTGAAATGGGGGGACTATGTATAAACAGTCTGAAGAAGGGTTTCGGCCCAAAAAGTTGCCTATTTCCTTCGCTCCATAGATGTTGCCACACCCGCTGAGTTTCTCCAGCACTTTTGTCTACCTATGTATAAACACAGCTGTAATTTATACATGGTGAATCCAAAATGTATAAAAATACCCTTTAATAAAATCTGACAATGCGCACTTTAACCACATGTAATTTTTTTCTATTACAAATCTCAAAGTGTGGAGTATAGAGGCAAATAAATAAATGATGGGTCTTTGCCCCAAACATTATGGATCTCCTCCATACATTGCTCTTGCCATCACTCTAATATGTTAATCTTCGTCTCATCTGTCCACAAGACCTTTTTTCAGAACTGTGGTTGCACTTTTAAGTACTTCTTGGCAAACTGTAATCTGGCCATCCTATTTTTGCAGCTAACCAGTGGTTTGCATCTTGCAGTGTAGCCTCTGTATTTCTGTTCATGAAGTGTTCTGCAGACAGTGGTCATTGACAAATCCACACCTGACTCCTCAAGAGTGTTTCTGATCTGTCGGACAGGTGTTGGGGGATTTTTCTTTATTATAGAGAGAATTCTTCTGTCATCAGCTGTGGAGGTCTTCCTTGGCCTGCCAGTCCCTTTGCGATTAGTAAGCTCACCAGTGCTCTCTTTCTTCTTAATGATGTTGCAAACAGTTGATTTTGGTAAACCTAAGGTTTGGCTGGAGTCTCTAACAGTTTTGTTCTTGTTTCTCAGTCTCATAATGGCTTCTTTGACTTTCATTGGCACGACTTTCAACCTCATGTTGATAAACAGCAATAAAAGTTTCCAAAGGTGATGGAAAAACTGGAGGAAAGATTTGGTGCTGAGAGATCTTTTATACCTGCATTTAAACAGACCTGAGCAATTACAAACACCCGTGAAGCCATGTGTTCCAAAGGTTATGGTGCCCTAAAATGGGGGGACTATGTATAAACAGTCTGAAGAAGGGTTTCGGCCCAAAAAGTTGCCTATTTCCTTCGCTCCATAGATGTTGCCGCACCCACTGAGTTTCTCCAGCACTTTTGTCTACCTATGTATAAACACAGCTGTAATTTAATCATGGTGAAACCAAAATGTATAAAAATACCCTTTAATAAAATCAGACAATGCGCAATTTAACCACATGTGACCCTTTTCTATTACTAATCTCAAATTGTGGAGTATAGAGGCAAATAAATAAATGATGGGTCTTTGTCCCAAACATTATGGAGGGCAATGTATATAGAGTGACCTGATGTGACCTGATCTGGCATATTGTGCACAGGTCTGGTGTCCGTGCCCAATGAAGGAATGTAGAACAGAACAGTACAACACAGGAACGAGTTCCTTCGGCCCAGTCTCATAATAAAGGATAAACGTTCAGGATAAGGTTGAGAAAAATAATTTCACTCAGAGAATTATCTACCTAAAAGAGCTGTGAAGGCGGCGTCGTAAACGCGGGCATTGATGGATTCTTAGATATTAATCTTTTCCTATTTGTCAAAATAATAGCACCGGGCATTTCCATAACAATTGATCTAGTTTACATACATCCAGCAAAAATAGCTTGAGCACTTCACAACTAATCAATTTCCTTCAAACACAAAGGTAATGTAGTTAAATCCAGTGTTTGTATCACAACAGCCAATGGATATATAATGTTTTTTGTTTGAGGGGGAAAAATTATTGAGAACACAAATTTACTCTTCCTATAATACTTTAAAGTTGCAATGACATCAGCTTTATAACAGCTTTAAGCCTCTCTTTCTTATGTTCTAAGAGTGGAAGATGAACCATAGCTTTCTAACTCAGCAGTGAGGGCGCTGTTGGCAGAGCCAAGTTAACGTGAAACAATTCTGCTAATGCTTGGTAGACTGATAGCTTTTGTGAACACTACCAACCAAAGATCCTATCCGCTGTAAGATCTTTGCTGCCAACGCTAATGAATCTATGGAGAGCTGTTGAGAATGTTAGAAGAGTTTTTGCACAGTTCTTGTTTTGTATATTTTTTATTCTGAATAAAGTTTATTTTTGGAAAAAATAATTCTGCGAATGCTCCATGTGCCTTGGCTAAAGCAATGTGTGTTAAAATAAAACACGAGAAGTGCATCTTTACTATACGAGTAGACATGCTATCACTTTCAATGTCGGGGAGCTTTACATCATCTGTGACTTAGCTTACCACTTTAGGAGCAACATTGTCTATTATCTGTACTGCAATGGCTATTACAAAACCATCCAAATGTTTTAATCATCTTTATAAACTGGAAACAAATAGTTTAATTCCATTAAATCTAGAATGAATTCAAATTTAGTTAATAAGGTACTATGCTGTGTCTCCCAATATCCAGTTAGAAACCTGCTAAATCAAAACCTTGCTGCAATATATTTCCCATTAATGGCATTGCATTGTTGCAACATATGAAATGAATAAGTGACTTTTATTACAGGGTCACTGGCAGAAACCCTTCTTGAAAAAAAAGTTTCCCCGGTAAACAATCAATGATCTGACCCAACTTTGTGCTGTTGCAGCATGTCATTGTCATTATAAATATTTACTATTATGGGAGTAAAATTAAAATTAATAGAGACACAGATCGTGGGGTTAGCTGCCTGTTGATCCCTCAGGAGCCTAAGACGCTGGATCAAGATGTATTTCATACTGATATTACGTGCAATAATGACCACAATACCTGCACGTCTCATACCTATACTCAACTGACATTGCAATGATGTCATGAACTGAAATGTACCCTAGCTCCTCTGAGACCTATTCTTCTAGATTTCTTTAAATAGCTCAGGTGTAAAGAACAGTTATAAACTGAAAATTGTGATTGGTGTTTTGAACGCTGTCATTCACTTTTCATGACCACCTACCACTTTCCATGTTTGACTTAAATAAAAACAGTAATGGCCAGAAACACTCAGCAGGTCAGGCAGCATCTGTGGAAAGAGAAAGAGACTTGATGTTTCAAGTGGAAAATTCTTGATAACAACTGGGAAAGGGAGAAAAATCAGTTAGTGTTCAATCGCAGTGTAATTGGGAAGGGAGGATGGGAGGATGGGTTGGGGAAATATTGCTGACATAGTGAGACAAAATGAGTTAATGCGACAGGTTGAATCAGATGATGCTTTGTTGTCTCTGTTATATATTACTAGTAATGGACCTCTGGGACATGCCCACTAGAATAGGCTAGACAGATGAAGAGAGGGAAAACTGAGCCAAAATTACAGATGGCAGAAGTGAACAGATCTGATACACACAAAAAGAAATAATGATAATTCAAATGCTTAGCCCTAAAGGTTACAGAAGACAGAAGCTTAGGTGTTGTTCCTCGTGGTTGCTTTGGGTTTTACTGTAACCGTGCAAAAGACCCAATAGGCATAGAAGCTAGATGAAGAGTTATGTGAGCTCTGCACCCCTATGCACTGAATGCTGGTTCTCTGCAAAGCCATCACCCAATCTGTTTGTGGTTTCTCCAACTTACAGGAAACAACATTGTGAACACCAAATGCAGTACAATTGGTGGGAAGAAGTGCAAGTGAATCACCGCTTCACCTGAAAAGACTGCCTGCCTCCCTAGGTGATGACGAGGGAGGAGGTGAATGGACAGGTATTGCAACTCCATTTAAAAAAAAATCAATTTTCTGCTGATTAACAGTGGAAGGATTGCAACTGCTTGTGAGCTCATAAAATATATGGTGTTTTGTGTACAGCCATATGGATGTTATTAAAAAAACACCCTGGAAGATGAAGAATTCTAAGATTCTGAAAAAACTGCAGCGCTTTCACATTCTTTGTTAGGTTTTCATTCAGAATAGTAAAGGAAGGGTGATCTTGATGAATAACACATTAGCTATCTGATAGATGGGGCTTTAAATTGAAAATGATGTGTTTATTATGCCCCATATGGTAAATTGGAATGAGCTTGGCCTTCATTTCCTACTTTAAATAGGTGCATTCCCTAAGAGAAAATCTCGTTATCATGGGTGTACAAATTAAAATGAAGCTCCCGTACAGAACGTGCAAGGCAATTGCTAGGTCAGCTTTGTGAATTGGGCATGGGTCTGTGTCTGCATTGATTCCTTTCACTTATCAACCCCAGCTAAATCATAAAATTCTTCATATTGGTGTTGTACAACACTCTGAGAAAGTGTCTTCCTTTTACTCACTTGCAAGATGTGGACAATGTTGACAATGCCAGTATTTATTACCAAGTTCCAGTTATTCCACCACTGAGAAAGCATTTTAACAATCATCTATTTTGGTGAGCCGGTTGCATGAATTGCTCTCAATCTTTCCTCATAGACCATAATCAGGTGAATTCATTGAAGCAGCAAGCATTGAACGAGACATTTATAGAGAGATACATTCTCGGATTGGCAATCAGAAGAAAAACTAGTTTAAACCTATTGCCAACATCTTTGTTTGTTTGGCTTGGTCAAACTGAAAAATAAACGTTCTTATATTTGTTAATGTGTAAAAGTGTCACCGAAATAAATTACATAATAAATATGATTACATAATGTAATGGGTCAGGAAAATGTTAATGAAAAAAATCTAAATCAAACGTGGAAAGATTTTCTTAAATAGATTAATATTATCATAGACTCTGGAATCTGATCAGCATATAGCATCTTCCTTACTGTTTAATACTATTGTCTTCATGAATAATGCTTGGTATAAGATATGGTCTTATTGTACAGCATGTTATTTATATTTTAGTTCTATTTCTTGATGCTGAAGATTTTTGTTCTAATTGTGTTTGTTATCACTTTAAATTGCCCTGGTTATAATACTGATAAACTTGATATTTAGGAGTAAAATATATGCACCTCTGATGATCTGTTAATATTCATCATTACCCTTTAATTAAGGAGCATACAAATGAGTTTCCATTTAGTTTGAGTGCAAAGGGTTTGCATTCAAATGACAATATATAACCATATAACAATTACAGCACGGAAACAGGCCATCTCGGCTCTTCTAGTCCGTGCCGAACACTTACTCTCACCTAGTCCCATCTACCTGCACTCAGACCATAACCCTCCATTCCTTTCCCGTTCATATGCCTATCCAATTTATTTTTAAATGATAAAATCGAACCTGCCTCCTCCACTCCCACTGGAAGCTCATTCCACACGGCTACCACTCTCTGAGTAAAGAAGTTCCCCCTCATGTTACCCCTAAACTTCTGTCCCTTAATTCTCAAACCATGTCCTCTTGTTTGAATCTTCCCTACTCTCAATGGAAAAAGCTTATCCACGTCAACTCTGACTATCCCTCTCATCATTTTAAAGACCTCGATCAAGTCCCCCCTTAACCTTCTGCGCTCCAAAGAATAAAGACCTAACTTGTTCAACCTTTCTCTGTAACTTAGGTGCTGAAACCCAGGCAACATTCTAGTAAATCTCCTCTGTACTCGCTCTATTTGTTGACATCTTTCCTATAATTTGGCGACCAAAATTGTACACCATATTCCAGAATTGGCCTCACCAATGCCTTGCACAATTTTAACATTACTTCCCAACATCTATATTACAAAATAAATAATAGTATACATTCCAATCATATTTTGAGATTGAATGTATTACATGCAGACAGTGCATTAGTCCAGGAATATTTAGTCATCTCAACAGAGCCAGATTTATTAATTTAGTAACGGAGCATCTTGCTGGAATGAAAACTACCTTAATCAAAGCAAATAATCTCTAAACAAAAAGGCACAAAAACATAAAAGAAAAATATAACGACTTTACTAAACCTTTTGATGACTAATCTACAGTTTTTCCAATATATAATTTTACTTAAATTGCATGATGGTATTTAAGGAGACTGAGTGCTAAACAATATTCCAGGTATGGCCTCAATGACGTCTTGTCAACTTGCATTCTATACTCTAGTTAAAGAGGCAAGTGTCCTATATGCATTCTTCACTAGCTTAATTACCTGTATTGCCATCATTGAAGATCCTTGGACTCGTGTGCCAAAAGCCCTCTGTTCTTCCATACTGTCTATGGCCCGACCAATCATTCTAAACATCCTTGTCTTATCCCCTCAAATTGCTTCACCACAGTATTCACTCTGCCATTGCTCTACCAACCCTATCCATTTATCAACATCATTCAGCAGCCTGAACAGCTCTCCTTAAACTTCAACTGGCCACTTGAACGCCCAGGAATGAAGGAGATTACAAAAAGTGGTGAATATTGCCTGGTCCTGACTCCTCTAACATCGAACAGATCTGTGGGAGGTGCTGTCACAAAAAGGCAGCCAGCATCATCGAGGACCCACATCACCCTGAACACGCTCTCATTTCACTCCTGCCATTGGGAAGAAGTTAAAGGAGTCCGAAAACTGTGATCTCCAGGTTCAGGAACAGGTCCTGCCCAACAACCATCAGGCTATTGAACACTATCAAACTCCAACTAAACTATGAACTGCTTGGCTTGCACTGGGGACTTTGTGCTTTTGCACAATATTGTGGGTTTTTTAACTAATTAAATGTTTATTTATTTATTAATTAAATACATGTTTAATGTTGATGTTTGTCTATTGCTTTACAATTGTTTACTTATGTTTGGTTACTTCATATATGAAGTTTGTATGTGTATAATAGTTGTATATATATATATGTCTGTAGGTATTATGGGAAATTGCCTGGGGTAGTATTATTATTATTAATTAATTGATTTTTAAATATGGTAGAAGTGTTGGGGAAAAGGGGTGAGATTTAATAAGTTATTCTTCTTCTCACTCCTTTTCGAGCTTGTACAGACACAGAGTTGGACATTGGAAATTTGCTTTTTGTTCTTTTCATTGCTTGTAAATATTGATTGTAATGTCCAATTGCTTGATAATTTCGATTTTGTTACTATTAATGTCTTTAATGTCTTTACTTGTTCGGAATAAATAAAATAAATAAATAAATAGAAAATATTATGTTATCTATTGAGTACAGTTAATCACCTGTGTGCTGCTGCAGCAAGTACAAATTTAATTGTTCTGTTTTAGGACATATGACAATAAAACACTCTCCTTACTATCAAAACGCCACCAATTTTCATATCAGTTTCAAAGTTACTTATCTTACTTCCTATATTCCCAGTCAATGCATGTACATACAGTATATAACAGACAGTAAGTGTTTCAATACCAATTCCTTCGTAAGCCTCTGCTTATAGACTTCCAATTGCAAATACTTACCAGTGGCGTTCTGTGTGATCAAACTACCACCACATACATATTCTCACAACTTGCCTTCGACATGTGCTCTGGTGAGAGGAAGCTTATTTTCACATATTTGCTCGTATTCTTTTGCTTCCTCGTCTTCTAATCCAATAGACAGAGAGAGAGACACAAGAAACTGCAGATGGTGGAATCTTGAGCAAAACACAATATGTTGGAGGAATTTGGTGGGTCAGGCAGCATCATCGCGGAAGGAACGAACATGAAGAAGGGTCCTGACCCTATACGTCGACTGTCTATTCCCTCTCCAAATGCTGCCTGACCCGTTGAGTTCCTCCAGCACTTTATGTGTTTTGCCCAATGGACTAATAGTTGGGCACAAAGCAACAAACATGACTTCTGCATCATAAACCAGGGGGAGTGGGATGGACAGACACAAGGCAAATTCAAGTCAATGGTCTTCCCTGAGAATTAGACAAATGAATCAGCACACTTCTTCAAATGTGCATTGACTCTCATAATGTCACATGTATTTTATAGGGAGCAGTAAAAATGGTCTTCCACCATTCTCCAGTGGTAGGAATATAAAAGAATATCATGCTTTCATATTCCCTTAGGAAATTGCACAAGGATAATTTAGACTATCTGCCTTACTAGCCATACTCCGAGGGAAATACAGGTCAAAAAATACTTCTCTACACTTTGAATTGCATTTCCAAGGTTGTAAACCATGTTCCTATGAAATATTCCTATGGAATATGAAATATAAATGAAATGTGCAGGGCAAGTGTTTTAAACAGAGGGTGGTGGGCTCCTGGAATGCCCTGCCAGGGGTGGTGGTGGAGGCAGATATGATAGTATTTAAAAGACGTCTGACTAGGCACAAGGATATGGAGGGAATTGGATTATGTGCAGGCAGATAAGGGGTGGTCTTGGCATGTTCAACACGGACATTGTGGGCTAAAGAGCCTGCTCTTGTGCTGTATGGTGGCACAGTGGTAGAGTTGATGCCTTACAGCACCAGAGACCCAGGTTCGACCCTGACTAGGTGCTGTCTATATGGAGTTAGTACGTTCTCCCCGTGACCGAATGGGTTTACTCCGGGTTCTCCGGTTTCCTCCCACACTCCAAAGAGGTACAGGTTTGTAGGTTAATTAGCTTCAGTAAAATTGTCCCGTGTTTAGGATAGTGCTAGCATAGGGGGATCGTTAGCTGTCGCGGACCTGGTGGGCCAAAGGGCATTTTTCCACTCTGTATCTCTTAAACTAAACTACTGTTCTATCGAAACATAGAAAATAGGTGCAGGAGTAGGCCATTCGGCCCTTCGAGCCTGCAACGCCATTCAATATGATCACGGCTGATCATCCAACTCAGTATCCCGTACCTGCCTTCTCTCCATACCCTCTGATCCCCTTGGCCGCAAGGGCCACATCTAACTCCCTCTTAAATATAGCCAATGAACTGGCCTCAACTACCCTCTGTGGCAGAGAGTTCCAGAGATTCACCACTCACTGTGTGAAAAAAAAATTTCTCATCTCGGTCCTAAAGGATTTCCCCTTTATCCTTAAACTGTGACCCCTTGTTCTGGACTTTCCCAACATCGGGAATAATCTTCCTGCATCTAGCCTGTCCAACCCCTTAAGGATTTTGTAAGTTTCTATAAGATCCCCCCTCAATCTTCTAAATTCTAAATTCTAGAACTATGTTCTAGTTCATGTCAGTATTCCAGGACGTATTGAATTTACCATTTGGAATTTACTATTTTAGTCCCTGATTAATGTGACAAGACTAGAAAGAGTATTTTGACATTAAAAAGTTGATGCTAATACTCTTGTCTGGTCTATGCTTTCCAGGTAGAGACAAGTGCATGCTATTGCTCAGAGTGGCAACAAATGGGAACAATTGCATTTGTAATTTTAACAGGGTATCCTCATTAATAACAGATGGCACATAAAACTTGTTAGCATTTAACACCTTGAACAAGTCCTCAGGAATTATAGCAGCACTTCAAATGTTTATGTACAAAGTTTATAGTGTTATGTTACTCAAACCATTTTGGCAGGACTAGCTGTAGAGTGTTCTCAGGGCACTGATAACCACCACACCATAACCAGACACCTGTTTGCATTAAGGCCAAGTCTGCTCTCATTTTCAGTACACCCAGTTAGTTCCAGATGTTTAAGTGGAATGTAATATTAACAAATGATTCCCTGAAGTCAAAAATAATGACTTTGTGCAGGAAATTAATAATGTATGGAGAAGGTGGGGCTTCATCTAGTGCTGTCACTTTCAAGGCTTCATTCTGGAAAGCAAAAGCAAAAAATAATTTTGTAATTTTCATAAGTTCATGTGATAGGAGCAGAATTAGGCCATTCGGCCCCCCAAATCTACTTCACCATTCAATCATGGCTGATCTATCATTAGAAACATAGAAAATAGGTGCAGGAGTAGGCCATTCGGCCCTTCGAGCATGCACCACCATCCAATATGATCATGGCTGATCATCCAACTCAGTATCCTGTATCTGCCTTCTCTCCATACCCCCTGATCCCTTTAGCCACAAGGGCCACATCTAACTCCCTCTTAAATATAGCCAATGAACTGGCCTCAACTACCTTCTGTGGCAGAGAATTCCACAGATTTACCTCGCAACCCCATTCTCCTGCCTTCTCCCCATAACCCCCCAACATCCATACTAATCAAGATATTAGAACATAGAACAGTACAGCATAGGAATAGGTCCTTCGACCCACAATATCTGTGCCGAACATGATACCAAGTTAAACTAATCTCCATTCCCTACATATCCATGTGCCTATCTAAAGGCCTCTTAAAGGCCCTGAAGTGCCTCATCATTTCCCTCTTTTAAAAAGAAATTATTTGATGGTCCACAAATTTCAGTGCATCTGAAACCTAATGAATATTACAAATCACTGGTAGACAAAAATGCTGGAGAAACTCAGCGGGTGAGGCGGCATGTATGGTGTGAAGGAAATAGGCGACGTTTCGGGTCGAGTGGCATTTCTTAACTCACTCTTTCACTATTGTTGATTAGATGCATCTGTTTTTCATAGGTTTTTAAACAAACCATCTGAGTTGAATATTTAGCATTTTCTGTGCGTGCTTCACAATGATCTTCTGAAAGCTTCTTACGAAATGCGTTTTATTTTAAATTACTCTCCATGTCACAATATTGATGAATATGTGTGAACAGTTGCAAGGAAATTGCATGTCATATTTTTCTATTGTGCAGTGGACAAATGAATTGCGAGTGAGATACTCAGCTATACAAACAAGAAAAACATCCTAAATGTGATTTCTAATCTATGCTGAGTGAGTTAATCTCAACTAAGAGAAACTAGGAGTGTACAACAATGTCACCGAGACTAGGGGAGGAAGACCACTGCGGGATCTCCCTTCCTTGGTCGGAAGTTAATTGTACTGTCCGTATAGACACTACAATCTTGAGTGAGACTTTTCCTGTGATTATGCATTCCACTGAGCTTTAATTACCCGTGTCATAAATAATATACACTTGGATACTGACAAATAATATTCACTTGGGTGGAAACTCGAAAGAGCTGCTATTGCTTGAGGGAACTATGCTAAGTTATTGATGCAACACAGAGGTAAGAAAATCAAATCATGGAGAGAAATGAGTAATGTTCAACTAAAAATCAAGTCATAAAGAAAAATAGGCCAAGTCTTTGACAATGCAATGCCCAATAAGAGTGGTGGAGAGATTTGAATAATTCCATGACCTATCAAACTTGGTGGACTTATTGCTGTATACAAATGAGATTGATTTGATTCATATAACTTGTATGTAACCATCCATCACTCACTGCATTTTCTTGAGAAATTACATTTTACTTGGAGCTGTTGCTGCAGTTAATGTTCTCTGCTGTTTTAACAGACTGCATACTAAATAAATGTACTTGCTGTACACAAGACTACTGTGAGTTATACCCTCTACCTTTAGTCCATTGGCAATACATACTCTGACTTTGATAGAGCACCATACATTGAATATTTTGGGATGATGCAATTGCACTCATTACAAGTGGCTGCGTATATCATGCAGCATTGATTGAGATCCCTGGATTTATTTCCAGAATGAGCTAATCTCGGATGCAACATCAAGTGAAATACTGCAGCAGGTCTGTGTCCCTGTTCAAGAGATAGGAAAATTCACCAAGGTCCCCCAGATTTAATTATCTCTGCTGAACATCGCCGATACATAGAAGAAAGCAGAAAAGGCCTCATGTTATAGACAATAAATAGACAATAGACAATAGGTGCAGGAGTAGGCCATTCAGCCCGTCGAGCCAGCACCGCCATTCAATGTGATCGTGGCTGATCATCCCCAATCAATACCCCGTTCCTGCCTTCTCCCCATATCCCCGACTCGCTATTTTAAAGAGCCCTATCTAGCTCCCTCTTGAAAGCATCCAGAGAACCTGCCTCCACCTGAGTCAGAGAATTCCACAGACTCACCACTCTCTGTGAGAAAAAGTGTTTCCTCGCCTCCGTTCTAAATGGCTTACTCCTTATTCTTAAACAGTGGCCCCTGGTTCTGGACTCCCCCAACATCGGGAACATGTTTCCTGCCTCTGTTACAATCTCTTATGTTATAATTTTTTTAATCAAATTAATTACATTTCATTTTGAGCAAAAATCCCTGTATCCATCTATGACATGCCAGTCTATGACACACCCCCAAGTCTCTTTTTAAACTCCCCCGATTCCATCAGTCTGAAGAAGGGTCCTGAGGTTGTGACCTGAACCATCATCTATCCACTTCCTCCCCTGATGCTGCCTGACCCCCCGAGTTCCTCCTGCACTTTGTATTTTGCTCAAGCTTCCACCATCTGCAGTTCCTCTCGTCTCCAATCTACCAAGGCTGGAACGTGAGGAAGCGGGTGTAATGTAAAACAACTGGGGAAAACGCGAGGCAGTTTTTGGGAGCACACACAAATTCCAACCAGACTGTACAGGAGGTTAGTATTAAACCAAAGTCTCTGCAGTTGTGAGATAGTTGTATCACCACTGATGGTAGTAGATGCAGGAAAACATCAGTGAGGGTGAGCGGGCTGGGGGCTTCCCTCCTGAACCCTCAGAGGCACTTTGGTCTGCAGGAGGCGCCTCAGGACACGGAGTCAGAGCTGTGGCCGTGCGAGGTGACGAGCGGTGTGTTCGTGGGTTGACGTGTCCGGATCGAGGCGTCAGTGAAGTGAACCACCGGAGGCCCTACATCAGCCTGGGGTTCGATTACGCTGGGCGCCGCTCCACAGGGCCGAGTGTGCAGTTCGGGCGCAGCCTGCAGTGGTGCAGAGCGGTGGAACAAGCAGTGGAGGGCATCAACAACATTGTCTGGCCATGCCGAACCCTGCAACTCTGACCCAGCATTGCCACCAGGACAACGGCCCTTTACGGCAATGTTAAAACTATACATTGTTAACAGTTCTGGGCTTGAATGATACAAATTGGCACTAGAAACATGGTGACTCTTGTGTCCTCTCTCAGTGTAATCTGCTATTCCTACCCACTTGTATTTTAGTGTAATTGTGCCTTTATATAGTAAGATTTTTACTGAATTATATGCTGCAAGAAATTTCAACGTACCTAGGTACACATGTCAGTAGTGTTGCCAACTGTCTCGTATTAGCCGGAACATCCTGTACATTGGTTTGTCCCGTACAGGACCGCCCTTGTCCCGTATTTGACTGGGGTCGAGGGGATGTCGGGTCGGAGTGCCGTGTCCGGCCCCGCCTCACCCGTCCTGACGTAGTGCAGCCCATGGAGTGCAGCAGCAGATCCTCGCCCGTGGACCTGTAGGGTCCGGCCCGCTGTCCAACCTTCAGACCTTCCCTTACCGCCGACACCACCACCCCTGCGTCTCATGGCCGATCATCGGTTCATGAGTTGGATTCGGTGCTGGACTTTGCGCGCGACATCGCGCGGCCCGGGCCAAAACTCCTCAGCTGGGGCCATTCCAGCACCCGGGCCAACTCATCATTCACCCAGCCATGGCCGAGTCAGTCAACGAATTGCTGTGGGGAATTTGTCCCTTATTTTGACCTTTTGTCCCTTATTTGGGAGAGAGAAAGTTGGTGACCCTACATGACAGTAAAGTATCATTGTGTCAGCCTTAATGTTATAAGCTGGATTCTACTCTTTATATTTGGAGCCTGGAGTATAACTGACTAAAATTTTAATTTTTAAAGAGGGGACAGTGATTCTCTTGACATGATTTCTTTTATTCCGCCATCTTGGGAGTTAATGTTGTGTGGCTGACATAATGAGCCTTAGCAAATCCTGAGATAAAGCTATGAATTAACTTTGCAATGATTTCAAAATACCTCTCTCAGGGACTGAAAATAACCTCTTGTCTCCTTTAACCGCAAACACACTGGTAAAAGGATATGTGGCACAATCAATTTTCCTAATGATTTAGTTTCTATAGAAACATTCTTATTTTTCCCCGAGTTGTAGCACAGATCATGCAAATAGCTAATGGCGTAACACATATTCCTAAAACATTTGTTTATATTCAACTCTTGCAGTGAGTTTGCCTCCATGTGTTTACAGTAATTTAATTTGCATCCTTAAAAAAACTTTTTCTCCAGGGTGGAAAAATAAAGAACTAGAGGGCAGAGTGAGAGGGGCAACGTTTAAAGGAAATATGCGGGGCAAGTTTTTAAAACAGAGATTAGTGAGTCCCTGGATCGCACTGCCTGCTAGGCAAACGGAATAGTAGTATTTAAGAGCCTTTTAGATAAGCACTTGGATATGCAGGGAATGGAGTGAGATGGATCATGTGCAGGCAGAGAAGATACAGTGCTCTCGATAATGTTTGGGACAAAGACCCATCATTTATTTATTTGCCTCTGTACTCCACAATTTGAGATTTAGCACATGTGGCTAAAGTGCACTACGTCAGATTTTATTACATTTTAATACATTTTGGTTTCACCATGTAGAAATTACAGCTGTGTTTATACATAGTCCCCCCCATTTCAGGGCACCATAATGTTTGGGACACATGGCTTCACAGGCGTGTTGTAATTACTCCTTAATGCAGGTATAAGGGAGCTCTCAGCACCTAGTCTTTCCTCCAGTCTTTCCATCATCTTTTATAGCTGTTTATCATCATGAGGTTCAAAGTTGCGCCAATGAAAGTCAAAGAAGCCATTATGAGACTGAGAAACAAGAATAAAACTGTTAGAGACATCAGCCAAACCTTAGGCTTACCAAAATCAACTGTTTGGAACATTGTTAAGAAGAAAGAGAGCACTGGTGAGCTTACTAATCGCAAAGGGACTGGCAGGCCAAGGAAGACCTCCACAGCTGATGACAGAAGAATTCTCTCTATAATAAAGAAAAATCCCTAAACACCTGTCCTATGGATCAGAAACACTCTTCAGGAGTCAGGTGTGGATTTGTCAATGACCACTGTCTGCAGAAGACTTTATGTACAGAAATACAGAGGCTACACTGCAAGATGCAAACCACCAGTTAGCTGCAAAAATAGGATGGCCAGGTTACAGTTTGCCAAGAAGTACTTAAAAGAGCAACCACAGTTCTGGAAAAAGGTCTTGTGGACAGTTGAGATGAAGATTAACTTATATCAGAGTGATGGCAAGAGCAAAGTATGGAGGAGAGAAGGAAATGCCCAAGGTCCAAAGCATACCACCTCATCTGTGAAACACGGTGGTGGGGGTGTTATGGCCTGGGCATGTATGGCTGCTGAAGGTACTGGCTCACTTATCTTCATTGATGATATAACTGCTGATGGTAGTAGCATAATGAATTCTGAAGTGTATAGACACATCTTATCTGCTCAAGTTCAAACAAATGCTTCAAAACTCATTGGCCGGCGGTTCATTCTACAGCAAGACAATGATTCAAAACATACTGCTGAAGCAACAAAGGAGTTTTACAAAGCTACAAAATGGTCAATTATTGAGTGGCCAAGTCAATCACCCGATCTGAACCCAATTGAGCATGCTTTTTATCTGTTGAAGAGAAAACTGAAGGGGACTGGCCCCTAAAACAAGCATAAGCTAAAGATGGCTGCAATACAGGCCTGTCAGAGCATCACCAGAGAAGACACTTAGCAAATGGTGATGTCCATGAATCGCAAACTTCAAGAAATCATTGCATGCAAAGGATATGCAACAAAATACTAAACATGACTACTTTCATTTACATGAATGTCCCAAACATTATGGTGCCCTGAAATGGGGGGACTGTGTATAAACACAGCTGTAATTTCTACATGGTGAAACCAAAATGTATAAAAATGGCCTTTATTAAAATCTGACAATGTGCACTTTAACCACATGTGATTTTTTTCTATTACAAATCTCAAATTTGGTGTACAGAGGCAAATAAATAATCGGGGAAACATGACGCCTTTTCCTCGCTGGTGATCCCGATCCCACCTGGCGATCTCTGGCTGTCACGGGGGACGACCTCCTCTCCGTCTCCCCCGCCCGATCATCTATCACGTGTGTGGGTGGGCTTCCCCTCGCGTGAACCCGCGATCGGCCGGCCCTCCGCTACTTTTGACCATCCTCGCCGTGGGCCCCGCAGCCCCGCTCGTTCGCAGCTCGCCCGCCCGGCTCCCCTCCTCCCCCCCCTCCCCCCCTCCCCCCCCTCCTCCTCCCCCTCCCTCCTCCCCCCCTCCCTCCTCTCTCCCTCCCTCCTCCTCCTCCTTCCCCTCCTCCTCCTCCCCCCCCTCCTCCCGCTACCCCCCCTCCTCCTCCCCCCCCTCCTCCTCTCCCTCCCTCCTCCTCCCCTCCCTCCCCTCCCCTCCCCCCCCCTCTCCTCTCCCCCCCTCCCCCTCCCTCCCCTCCTCCTCCCTCTCCCTCCCTCCTCTTCCCCCCCTCCTCCTCCCCCATCCCTCCTCCTCCCCCTCCCTCCTCCTCACCCTCCCTCCTCACTACCCCCCTCCTCCTCTCCCCCCTCCTTCTCCTCTCCCCCCTCCTCCTCTCTCCCCCTCCTCCTCCCCCTCCCCTCCCCTCCTCCTTCTACCCCCCCTCCTCCTCTCCCTCCCTCCTCCTCTCCCCCTCCCTCCTCCTCTCCCCCCCCCTCCTCCTCCTCTCCCCCCCCTCCTCTTCCCTCTCCATCCTCCTCTCCCCCTCCCTCCTCGTCTCTCCCCCTCCCTCCTCTCTCCCTCCCTCCCCTCCTCTCCTCTCCCCCCTCCCCCCCCTCCCCTCTCCTCTCCCCTCTCCTCTCCCCCCTTAGTCCTTGCTTTCTTCTCCCTCCTTCCCCTCTCTTCCCCCCCACAGCCTCCTCTCCCTCCCTCTGTCCCCCCCCCCTCCTCCTCCCCCCCCCCCCCCCCCCCCCCCCCCCACATTTGTCTGAAGAAGGGTCTCGACCCGAAACGTCACCTATTCCCCCGCTCCTACATCTGCCTCACCCCAGAGTTTCCCAGCATCCCACCTTTGATTTTTTTCCAGCATCTGCAGTTTCCTTCTAAAGGATAGTGCTTTCTCCCCACGAGAGTAGATGGTAGTCCCCTGTTGGGATCTCTCCCACAGCCTACTTTTTAATGATGCAACCTTTCTTCTTCCCATGCCTCCCCACCCCCCCCCCCCCCCCCCCCCCCCCCCGGCGGCTTCGACCACAATTTTGTCTGCGGTTTGAACCGGCCCGTTCGCGGGGTTCGGTGAGCTGCGGGACTGTTTGTACCATCGCCCGGTCGGAATCGCCTCACCAGAGGGAGAAACGACTGCAGCCCTAAGATTTTTCGCTCCATAGACATGCTGGTGTTTCACCCGCAGAGTTTCTCCAGCATTTTTGTCTGCACCTTAGATTTTTCCAGCATCTGCAGTTCCTTCTGAAAGGATGGTTCAAGGGTCACCAACGAGGTAGATGGTAGTTCAGGACTGTTGGGATGAGTGAATTATTAATGATGCAACAATTAAAACAAAATTTGAAAATCCTACCTACGGTGGTCACGGTGGCGCAGCGGTAGAGTTGCTGCCTTACAGCGAATGCAGCGCCGGAGACCCGGGTTCAATCCCGACCACCGGTGCTGTCTGTATGGAGTTTGTACATTCTCCCCGTGACCTGCATGGGTTTTCTCCGAGATCTTCGGTTTCCTCCTACACTCCAAAGACGTGCAGGTTTGTAGGTTCATTGGCTTGGTAAATATAAAAATGGTCCCTAGTGCGTGTAGGATAGTGTAAGTGTGCGGGGATCGCTGGTCGGCCGCGGACCCGGTGGGCCGAAGGGCCTTTTTCTGCCCTGTATCTCTAATCTAGACTAAACTAAACACTTACCACCCCTTCTTTTCACTGCAGTGTAACATATTGCCCTCTTTCTGACTCACAATAATACTATTTGAAATACTATAAAGCTCCCAAATGTAAGGCTTAAATCAGAAGAAGGATATTATTTGTTTAAGAAGGAACTGCAGATGCTGGAAAATCGAAGGCACACAAAAAAGCTGGAGAAACTCAGCGGGTGCAGCAGCATCTATGGAGCGAAGGAAATAGGCAACGTTTCGAAACGTTGCCTATTTCCTTTGCTCCATAGATGCTGCTGCACCCGCTGAGTTTCTCCAGCTTTTTTGTGTACCACCGAAGGATATTATTTATCTGATTACTGGATTTAGGCTTATGCTTAGGCTTATATTTATTATTGTCATGTGTGCCGAGGTACAGTGAAAAGCTTTGTTTTGTACGCACTCCAATCAACTCAGATAATACTACATACATAAATACAATCAAGTACAACAGGTAGAGCAAAGGGGAAGATACAGAGTGCAGAATATAGTTCTCAGCATTGTAACGCATCAGTTCCAGAGACAAAGTCTAATGTTAGCAACACTGCATTGCATTGGTAATAATTTTAAGCAGAGTTTATCGACATTATTTTACCTTGAATACTGTGCATTGCAAAGTCTAGCTTTGTGTAGTGTTATAATTTATCTTGATTTTGTGACTTGCCAGAGAGCCAGGAGGGTTATAATGGACAATGAAACAGGGGCCTCTGAAGTCATTGAGAGTGCCATGTGTTGCCCTGAGATATTCCCCTGCGGAGAATGTCAGGCAGGAAACCAATACCATTGGTAAGCTGATCAAATTTCAGGAACAAAGAGGAACCGCTAGAATTTTGCAGAAGAAAATGGAAAGAAGTGAAGAGTTATGTTTATGAAGCTCGCTGCCTCTCTTTGTGATGAACGGTGGTTTGAAATCTAAGGAGAAATCAGAAAGCAGATTCGATAAAGGTTATTTTCAGGACTATCCATAGAATCCATGTACACAAACACTTGGGAGAAATAAATTATGGGTTAATGACAGCTTTGTTTAAAACTGCAAAATGTAACACGATTCCTGGAAGACACTAAAATACAATTGGCAATCCAATGAAAGTAAATGATATATGATTCCCCCCCCCCCCCCTCCCCCGCTAATCAGCACTCCTCATTAACAGCGCAGTTTCCTTTAGATTTGAATACATTGGGCGAACACAGTACTCCATTGCTTGTGTTAATTTGCATGGCGGTCTAACACTGTGCTCTATTTGTATGCAAACAATTGTGCACATAAAGTATTTTAAAAAAAAGCCCTTTCCTCCGTTCACCACTTCTGGCGGTAGCTGAGAAATCTAACTTGCTGGAGGGCAATGGTGATGAATGAATGCACACTAGTGCCGAGATACAGATTAATATAGGAGCGGAGAGAGGGAGATATTCTGGTAAATCTGTCATGTTGCAAGATATATATATACATATATTTTCTGAGTCAGTGAGATCCACTTTGATTAAATAAAATTATCCCCAAAATCAGAAATGTAGGAAGAACCGGTCACATTTCTTTGCATTGAGGTGGAGGGATATATTGATGAATAAAATGCAGTCAGCACCTCCATCACCAGATTGCTCACAAATTAATTTGCTAACATTTCCGTGTGTGCATAAGATGGGACTCAGAGGGCGGTAGATGTGTGGAACAAGCTGCCAGAGGAGGTAGTTGAGGCAGGGACTATAACAGCATTTAAAAAGCACTCGGACAAGTACATGGATAGGAAAGGAATGGGCTAAATGCGAGCAAGTGTGTGGGATTGAGCATCTTTGTTGGCATGGACACGTCGGGCCGAAGGGCCAGTTTCCATACTCCATGACTCTAATATGACCCTATGACTCCATGAACCAAAGTGCAAAGGTCCCTGGACATGCAGTGGTAATGTAAATTGGCTTGTGTAACGTTTCGGGTCGAGACCCTTCTTCAGACCGAAGAAGGCTTGAGGTGTCAAGTAAACACATCCACTCTCGGCTTTCCTCTTGGAGAGAAGGGCGAGATAAGGGATGACTTTGTAAAGAGCTTTAAGATTTTTAGAGTCTTTCCTCATTGCATATGAGTAATGACATTTAGATTTTCCACATGCATGACATTCTGCCAAAAAAGTTGGGGAACTGTTGCATCTTAGGAGCCTTAGCTGCAGCAACTGATATTCCATAGTGAATTGGAGAGGCTGGTAGAAACTTCAGCAGACTAGTTCACAGAGAATTAAACTGCAGCAGGGAGACAAAACAAATGTTTGAGACTAATTTCAAGAGAGTTAGATTTAGCTCTAAGGGCTAAGGGAATGAAGGGATATGGGGAATAAGACAGCACGCAGTGCTGGTTTTGGATGATCAGTTATGATCACGTTGAATGGCGGTGCTGATTCGAAAGGCGGAATTACCTGCTTCTGCACCTATTTTCTATGTTAATTCCAGCCCCTGGTTCATAGTCCTGTGCAGATCTTCATCCAGATGTGTTTTACATGTGACAAAGGTTTCCGCCTTTGTTTCAGGTCAAACAAAGTTTTGGTTTTCCACCAGTTTCAGGTCATCAATCCCAGAACTGCATCATTCTATGGATGGGAAATAATTTTGTGAACTTCCCTCTGGTCTAACACCAGAGGCCATAGCCTCAGAATAAAAGGATGTTTCTTTAGAAAGGAGGAATTTCTTTAGCCAGAGGGTGGTGAACCTGCGGAATTCCTTTCCGCAGGCAGCTGTGGAGGCCAAGTCAATGGATGTTTTTAAGGCGGAGATTGACTAATTTTTCATTAATAGGGGCGTCGAGGGTTATGGGGAGAAGGCCGGAGAATGGGGTGAGGAGGGAAAGATAGATCAGCCATGATTGAATGGCGGAGTGGATTTGATGGCCAAAATGGTCTAATTCTGCTCCTATATCTTATAACCCTTTTGTCTATATATCTGAAGCCGTGGACTTCATGCACTGCCATGGTCAGGCCCCAGGCAAACTAGAAGAGCATTATCTCATATTCTGCTTGGATCATTTACAATCCAATGGCATGAAAGTTGAATGTTCCCACTTTAAGTAATCCCCCCCCCCCCCCCACCTCCTCTTTCTTTCCCATGCCCTTCCACCCCAATGTCCCGGTGCAACCCCCAGGTACTGCCCAACTCACTAAGCCCCTCCAGTATTTTGTGTTGTGATCTTAAATCTATTTACAGAGGCCAATTAACCTACAAACCTGCACGTCTTTGATGAGGGAGGAAACCAGAGCACCTGGAGAAAACCCACGCAGTCACAGGGTGAACATGCAAACTCCACACAGACAGCACCCACGGTCAGGATTGAACCCTGGTCTCAGGCGCTGTGAGGCAGCAACCCTACCTGTGCTGCAGGTTTTGTTGAATTAATCAGTTCTCACCATGTACAAACTTTTTCATATTTATTTCCCTAATTTTCTCATGAATTAGGATGCCATTGAGTCTATACTAGCCCTCACAGCAATCCCATACCTGGCTTGGTTCCCTCTCACTCACGTGGCTGTCGGTTCCCTCGTTATTCTTCCACGATCCAGCCCTTACCGAGGGAGATTTACAGTCGTCAAAAAAAAACAAGCTGCACATCTTCAGGGTGTGAGAGAGGATATGAGCACCACTGGGGTAATACTCATAGTCACGGGCAGAAGGTGCAAGGTCAGGATCGAAGCCAGCTCCCTAGTTCCCAGAGACTGCACGCAACCTGCAGTACTGCTGTGCATACTGTATGAGTATTACCATATAACCATATAACAATTACAGCACGGAAACAGGCCATCTCGACCCTTCTAGTCCGTGCCGAACACGTATTCTCCCCTAGTCCCATACACCTGCGTTCAGACCACAACCCTCCATTCTTTTCCCGTCCATATAACTATCCAATTTATTTTTAAATGATAAAAACGAACCTGCCTCCACCACCTTCACTGGAAGCTCATTCCACACCGCCACCACTCTCTGAGTAAAGAAGTTCCCCCTCATGTTACCCCTAAACTTCTGTCCCTTAATTCTCAAGTCATGTCCTCTTGTTTGAATCTTCCCTACTCTCAGTGGGAAAAGCTTATCCACGTCAACTCTGTCTATCCCTCTCATCATTTTAAAGACCTCTATCAAGTCCCCCTTTAACCTTCTGCACTCCAAAAAATAAAGCCCTAACTTGTTCAACCTTTCTCTGTAACTTAGTTGCTGAAACCCAGGCAACATTCTAGTAAATCTCCTCTGTACTCTCTCTATTTTGTTGACATCCTTCCTATAATTAGGCGACCAAAATTGTACACCATACTCCAAAATTGGCCTCACCAATGCCTTGTACAATTTTAACATTACATCCCAACTTTAGTCTAACATGGTGTTGGGGTGAAGCCATTACAGCTCATATTTTATCTTGCTGTAACCTCTATACATTGTATATGCATCAGTAATCATTCAGGAAACCAAGGGAGTTGGAAATGGCAATGACATATCTGCTGCTAAGTTGTTTCCTCACTGCAGACAATAGCTATCCGAAACTGGAATTTCCTATTGATTCAAGATATTTTTACATTTATACCTTTCACACACATTACAGTAAGGAACAGAAATGTAAAGCTCCTAATGCACTTGAAAGTGCTTTTGAGGCCTTCTGCACCGTGGAAGGCGCTATTTAAGGTAATAGGATTGCTTCCGATAGGAAGAAGTAACTTCCTGAGGCACTAACATAGCAAAAAAAAAAACTATTTTTCTGATGTGTTTAAAGAAACGCTCTCCATAGGTATACAAACATGCTGGAGAAATTCAGTGGGTGCAGCAGCATCTATGGAGCGAAGGAAATAGGCAACGTTTCGGCACGAAACGTTGTCTATTTCCTTCGCTCCATAGATGCTGCTGCACCCGCTGAGTTTCTCCAGCACTTTTGTCTACCTTCGATTTTCCAGCATCTACAGTTCCTTCTTAAACACTCTCCATAGCTACTGGTGGAGCTGCTGCCTCACAGCGCCAGGGACCCAGGTTCCACCCTGACCTCGGGTACTACCTGCATGTTCTTCCTGCGATCGCGTGAGTTTCTTCCGGGTGCCCGGGATTCCTCCCACATCCTAAAGGAAGTGTGTGTTTCTGGGTCAATTGCCCTCTGTAGATTGTCCCTGGTGTGTCGGGAGTGGATGTGAAAGTGGGATAAGATAGAACGATCGCTGGTCGGCGTGGACTTAAGGTGGGCTGAAGGGCCTGTTTCCGTGCTGTATCTTTCAATCAATCATTTTTGTTATTTCAAACTACTCCCTTCTACAAATTGACAATGGGTTGCAAGGAATTGATGCAGCCTCCCTCCTTGTCTCTCCTTCATTGTCGATAGCATAATTGCAGAAGAAGATAGCAATTGCAAAAACTATAGTTACTAAGTTTATTTCATTAAATTCTTGTCAGGCACCACAATTTAGCGATTTTTATAAACAACTTTTATAGACAATAGACAACAGGTGCAGGAGTAGGCCATTCGGCACTTCGAGCCAGCACCGCCATTCAATGTGATCATGGCTGATCATCCCCAATCAGTACCCCGTTCCTGCCGTCTCCCCATATCCCCTGACACCGCTATCTTTAAGAGCCCTATCCAGCTCTCTCTTGAAAGCATCCAGAGAACTTGCCTCCACCGCCCTCTGAGGCAGAGAATTCCACAGACTCACAACTCTCTGTGAGAAAAAGTGTTTCCTCGTCTCCGTGGCTTACTCCTTATTCTTAAACTGTGGCCCCTGGCTCTGGACTGCCCCAACATCGGGAACATGTTTCCTGCCTCTAGCGTGTCCAGGCCCTTAACAATCTTATATGTTTCAACTTTTAAAACTGCAAAACAAAAAAATGATACCACAAACAAGGACAATTTGTTAGAAGCCAAATGTTGTCCGCAGTAGCCCTACGGGGATCGATCTATGTCAAAATCGGTTTCAATCTAGCTCGCAGCAGGGGATTAAAAGTTGCATTATGTAAGGATATTATTCCTGAATAGGAATTGTATTTAATTATCAACAGAGGGACAAAGACCTAGAGACTGAACACACCCTGCTGGGAATATTCCAGCACACCGGAATAATCATCATTTAGGAAGGGTTACAGGAAAACAGAAGCAGGTGCACTCTGCTGAATCCCTTGCTTACTCCGGCATGCAGTCGTGTGGATGGGGTGGGAGATTGCAACCTTCACGTGGTCCGCCCTGTTTCGGCTAATGCAATCAACCCGACGTGCACAAACAAGATCAAATAGAACAAGTTGACCTGCAACTTTAGGCTGTGCACGCCATACACAAGAACAAGAAGTAGTAGTGTGGATAGACACAAAAAGCTGGAGTAACTCAGCGGGACAGGCAGCATCTCTGGAGCGAAGGAATAGGTGACGTTTCGGGTCGAGACCCTTCTTCTGAAACATCACCTATTCCTTTTCTCAGGAGATGCTGCCTGACCCGTTAAGTTACTCCAGCACTTTGCGTCTATCTTCAGTTAAAAAAAAAACCAGAATCACATAGAACCAAGCCGTTTGACACACCTTCCCCCCCAAATATCGGTTCAAGCCCATGCCCCGTTCACGCTAGTTCTATGTTATCCCACTTTCTCACTCATCCACTCCCTACACAATGTGGGCAATTCACAGAGAACAAATAACCTACAAACCTGTATGTCTTTGGGATTTGGGAAGAAACAGGAGCACCCGGAAGGAATATGGTTACTTGGAGAACATGCAAACTTCACACAGACAGCATTTGAGGTCAGGATTGAGGGGTGATCTTATAGAGGTGTACAAAATTATGAGAGGAATAGCTTGGGTAGATACACAGATTCTCTTGCCCAGAGTAGGGGAATCAAGAACCAGGTGACATAGGTTTAAGGTAAGGTGGGAAAGATTTAATAGGAACCTGAGGGCTAACCTTTTCATACAAAAGGTGGCGGGTGTATGGAACGAGCTGCTGGAAGAGGTAGCATTGAGGCAAGTACTATTGTAAAGTTTGAGAAACACTTACACAGGTACATGGATAGGACCGGTTTAGAGGGATAAGGGCCAAATGCAGACAGGTGGGACTAGTGTGGATGGGATGTGTTGGCCAGCATTGGCAAGTTGGGCCGAAGGGCCTGTTTCCAAGCTGTATCACTCTACGACTCTTTGTGTGCTGTCCTCGAAGAGGATTTGCTGCACAAATCACTGCACTCTTATACTTGTGTACGATTGTACTCATGGTATGATCAGCCTGGATATCACACCAAACAAAGCTTTTCACTATGTTTAAGAGGGAACTGCAGATGCTGGAGAATCGAAGGTTACACAAAAAAGCTGGAGAAACTCAGCGGGTGCAGCAGCATCTAGATGCTGAGTTTCTCCAGCTTTTTTGTGTAACCAACGCTTTTCACTATCTCTCGGTACATCAACTATGCTAAACTAAGCTAAGGTAGACAAAAATGCTGGAGAAACTCAGCGGGTGAGGCGGCATCTCTGGAGAGAAGGAATGGGTGACTTTTCGGATCAAGACCCTTCTTCAGAATGCCATTCAGATTTCCACTCAATCTTCCTTGCAGCAGGGAATACAGGCTAACTTTGTGTTCTCGGGGAGTGCTGTAACCAAGGTTTTTTTTATAGCTCTGGTATTTCCTGCTTCTTTGCACACTAGACTTCTAAATGATAAACATCAGCAGTCTTTGAATCATTTTGCAGATATTTGCTGTACTTGTCCATTATATATTTTAGTCAACTCTGTACTGTACCCTCAATTACACACAACGTCTCTGCTCCGAGGTCCACACATAGAAAGGATGCGGTCGGGATGTCATAGGTATCAAGGTGATAAAACTCAATGAAAACTCTGCAATGTATCTGCCACAATTCATCATTTGCTCCTTTTCTGTAATTCTCTCCTTCCATTTCAACGGATTACATTGCAGCGGTCTTTGGATCCTTGGTAAACTGGTGTCTATAGACAATAGGTGCAGGAGTAGGTCATTCGGCCCTTTGAGCCAGCACCGCCATCCAATGTGATCATGGCTGATCATCCCCAATCAGTACCCTGTTCCTGCCTTCTCCCCATATCCCCTGACTCCACTATCTTTAAGAGCCCTATCTAGCTCTCTCTTGAAAGTATCCAGAGAACTGGCCTCGACTGCCCTCTGAGGCAGAGAATTCCACAGACTCACAACTCTGTGTGAAAAAGTGTACGTTCTGTCCTCTTGTTTACATTGTTTACCAATATGATGCATATTGGTAAACAAGTCCTTGGTCAGGACCAAGAAAGTCTGAAGAAGGGTTTCAGCCCAAAACGTTGCCTATTTCCTTCGCTCCATAGATGCTGCTGCACCCGCTGAGTTTCTCCAGCATTTTTGTCTACCTTCGATTTTCCAGCATCTGCAGTTCCTTCTTAAACACTTGGTCAGGACCAAATTGGAGTATTGTGGAGCCGTATGGGATCCTTTCAACACCAACAAGATGACCCTGGAGAGAGTACAACGCCGGGCAGCCCGCTTTGTATGTAATGACTACAAGCGCAAATCAAGCGTGAATAATATGCCGACTTTTCTTGGATGGGACACCCTAGAGCTCCGCAGAATCAGGCTAGGACTTATTGCAATTGACAAGGAGATTCACGAAATCACGCCATCAAATCTCCCGTCATCCCAGAGCACCAACTACCATGAAACAAGACAAAATAACGGTCCCTGCATCATCAACTCGCTAAATCTCAATAAACTTTGCGAGCAATATCCCCTTTACCCAAGGACGATAAGGGAATGGAATATGTTACCATCCACCACACACGCGCTGCTCCTGATGTTAAGTCATTTAAAAAGGGGATTGAGCAACTAGATCTCCTCAACTTGGTCAAAAAGGCCCACTTCAAAATGTAATCGCTACTCCACTCACTCCAACCTGCGCGAGATAACCACCGATGAGGTGTTTGCGCAGTAATCACCCAGAACCAGAACCAGAACCAGAATAATTACAGACCAACACAGACACTTGAAGAATACCATTAAGGGCCAGTCCCACTTGGCCGTCATTTGCGCACCATTTACGCGACTTGGTAGCGTGTGGGTAGTACGGGGCGGGCGAATGGAGTGGCGTGGACGAGTGTGGAGTTGCGCGCTGTATCGCGCAGCGCTCCAGGATTTCGTTCTGGACGAAATCTTCGTGCGTCACCGGCCTGTCCCGTAAATGACGGTGGTGGAGGGAAGACTTAAGGCAGAAAGGATTTTGGGGAAGAAAGAGCTGCCTTAAATGTAGTTGCATCTGGTAGGGTAACTATGGTAGGGTGAAGATTATTCCAAGCTTTAATTGTGTGGGGGAAGAACAAATTGCTGTATACATCTGTGTTTAAGAGGAACTGCAGATGCTGGAGAATCGAAGGTTACACAAAAAAGCTGGAGAAACTCAGCGGGTGCAGCAGCATCTATGGAGCGAAGGAAATAGGCAACGTTTCGGGCCGAAACCCGTTTTCGGCCCGAAACGTTACCTATTCCTTCCTGAAGGGTTTCGGCCCGAAACGTTGCCTATTTCCTTCGCTCCATAGATGCTGCTGCACCCGCTGAGTTTCTCCAGCTTTTTTGTGTAACCTGCTGTATACATCTGTCTTGGTAGCTGGAATCACAAATTCAATCGAATGCCCTCGTCTGCTCCTAATTGGTTTGGGTTTGGTGTAGGTCTTGTAATCTATGTCGAGCTGACCATTTAACATTTTGTAAAAACAAGTCAAACGGTGAGCTTCACGTCTGTTTTGGAGAGGGTTCCCAATCTACAGGAACAAACAGTTCCCAATTTAATAGATTCTACTTCAACTGTTGTGTGATTTATGTCAACACATATTCCATTCCGTCAGTTTGAAGCACATTGTGTGACAGACACCTAAACCTTAATACTTGATAACATTGGATGCCTAATTACAATTTCCAACTCCTATTTGGTCTACGAGGAACTTTTATTTTTATTTATTGCTCATATTTTGAGGATTATTTTCAGTTTCCAAGAGATTTTTCAGAAAGGTTCTCGTTTCATTTTCAAAGTATGGCAAAATATTTCTAGACTTCATTTAAAACCAGTTCTTCATGTTTACATAATATAATTAGCCGGTGAAGTTTAATAAAGTATTTTCTAAACGAGCTTTCAGAAAGGAAAATAAACATGTATTCCCACATGGAAAGGCATCCAAACAAATTCTTCCTCCTGACCCAACTCTCACAGCCTGTTTTGTATTCATCTTGCATTTTCCAGACCCCTAGTGCCCGCCGTTCCTCTGTGATATCCAGTTACAAATGAAGGAGCTATTAAGTTCATTTCAAGATCCTTCAGGGCGGCACGGTGGCACAATAGGGGTGGTCACGGTGGTAGAGTTGCTGCCTCACAGTGCCAGAAACCCAGGTTCGATCCTGGCTACGGGTGCTGTCTCTACGTTCTCCCCGTGACTTGCACGTGGGTTTTCTCCAGGTGCTCCAGTTTCCTCCCACATTCCAGAGATGTGCAGGTTTGTAGGTTAATTGGCTTTGATCAAAATGATCCCTGGTGTGTGTAGGACAGCGCTAGTGTGCGGGGCGATCGCTGATTGGCGCAGTCTCGCTGGGCCAAAGGGCCTGGATCTCTAAAATCTGAAGTTAATCCTCTTGGGCCTTTTTTTTACAGCGATGTCATTCTAAACCCTGGCACTAAACGTACACATTAAACATAGGCATAGAATGTAGAAAGGTACAGCACAAGAAGAGGCCCTTCAGCCCACAATGTTTGTGCCGAACATGACTCCAAGATAAATTAATCTCATCTGCCAGTACATGATCCATGTCTGTGCATTCGCTGCATATCCATGTGCCTATTTAAAAGCCTCTTACTCTTACACACCACTACCATATCTGCCTCCACCACCACCCCTGGCAGCACGTTTCACACAGAGAGTGGTGAATCTCTGGAACTCTCTGCCACAGAGGGTAGTTGAGGCCAGTTCATTGGCTATATTTAAGAGGGAGTTCGATGTGGCCCTTGTGGCTAAAGGGATCAGGGGGTATGGAGAGAAGGCAATGAAGGGCCGAATGGCCTACTCCTGCACCTATTTTCTATGTTTCTATACACAATTCAAATTTAACATTTTCCTCTTTCACCTTAAAGCTATGTCCTCTAGTCTTTGACATTTCCATCCAGGGAAAAAGATTCTGACTGTCTACCCTATCTATGTCTCTTATAATTTTATACACTTCTACCAGGTCCCCCCGCAACTTCCAGCGCTTCAAAGAAGACACCCTAAATTTGTCCAATCTCTCTTCATAGTTAATATGTTTTAATAGAGGCAGCATTCTGGTAAACTGAAAATCCACCATTGTTTTTATACAACTACATTTTTTCCTGATTTTCTTGCACCGATATGATTTATTTCAGGAACGATCTCCCCTTCCAGTAACACTGAGAGCTCAAAGCGATAGAAGAGGCACTTTGTGCAGCACTTACTTCTGTTGGCAGTTACAAGCTAGTGCTTGGCAGAGTAGTATAATGTTGCTAGTGTAGTCCAGAGGGACACACAGCAGAGCTGGTTGTAAGCCGACACAAAGTGCTAGAGTAACACAGTGGGTCAGGCAGCATCTCTGGAGAATATGGACAGGCAACGTTTCATGTCAAGACCCTTTTTCAGACCCGACCCAAAATGTCACCTATCCATGTACTCCAGGGACACTGAGTTCATGTTTTCCTATAACAATGTGGTCTGGCATGTTTAAAGGGCTTCTCTGCTTCTTCTACAGATGCGCCGTAGAATGCATTTTATCGGGATGCATCACAGCATGGTTTGGGAACAGCTCCATCCAAGACCGCATGAAATTTCAAAGAATTGTGGACACAGCCCAGACCATCACACACAAAGCAACCTCCCTTCCATTGACTCCGTCTACACCTCACGCTGCCTCGGCAAGGCCAGCAGCATAACCAAGCACGAGTCGCACCCCCGGTCACTCCCTCTTCTCCCCTCTCCCATCAGGCAAGGGGTACAGAAGTGTGCAAACGCACACCTCCAGATTCAGGGACGGTTTCTTCCCTGCTGTTATCAGGCAACTGAACCACCCTTTCACTAACTAGAGAGCGGTCCTGAACGAACCATCTACCTCGTTGGAGACCCTCGGACTATCTTTAATCGGACTTTACTGGGCTTTAGCTTGCACGATGCTATTCCCTTTATCCTGTATCTGTACACTGTAGACGGCTTGATTGTAATCATGTATTGTCTTTCTGCTGACATGTACCTCGGCACATGTGACAATAAACTAAACTAAACTACACTAAACTATTTCTCAATCCTCTTGCTTTACTTCCCATTGACTGCGATGGCCTGTGAAATTCCATGACATCACAGCGCCGTGAGGTTCTCCTTTAGTGACACACCCATTGACTTCCTCACGGAACACACCACAAACCCAAGCACCAGTTCCTGTTCAGCTAAACGCAGCTGAAACGTATATTATCATTTTCATCTATGGCAAATTAGGTTTATTTTACAGGCATCGTCTAATGGCAAAGAAAAGTTATATTCTGTAGGCATATCGTTGTCATTTTTCTCGTGTAAACAGCAGCAAAAATGTTTTCACATGAAGTGAAATGCATTTCGTTGTCTCTGTACTGTACACTGACAATGACAATTAAAATTGAATCTGAATCTGATCTGAATCTGAATCGGACAAGGGACTGGTTGGTGTTTATTAAGCTGATTGGGAGCAGCTTGGCTGTTTTGCAATTAAAGAACTAAATACAGACAACTGCCAAGGGCTAAGTGAATGTACACAGTTGTCACAAAACTCTCTCCACTCCTACCAACAGGCAACCTGAAGCAGAGCTGATATTTCTGCTGGATATCCATTCGGACTGCATTGGCAATGTTAAGCTGGAAATATTTTGGCTCGGCTCGAGTTTAATGTTGAATAGTTGTTGAAACAAGAAACATTATCCCCATTTCTCACAACACAGGTGCTGAGCAAAGTTTCCAGCATTCCCCGCCACCATTCCCCTCCCTCTGTGTACGTCAAGAGAGACAGAGGTGATGAGCTAGTCTATCGTGAGGATATCATTGCCTGCGTCCCAATTTTTCCAACATGGAAACCACCTCATTTTCCCACAGACGGATGTGGAGACCAAGTCAGTGGATATATTTAAGGCAGAGATAGATGGATTCTTGATTAGTACGGGTGTCAGGGGTTATGGGGAGAAAGCAGGAGAATGGGGTTAGGAGGGAGAGAGATAGATCAGCCGTGATAGAATGGCGGAGTAGACTCGATGGGCCGAATGGCCTAATTCTACTCCTATCACTTACAACCTCATTCTTCCATCAGACACAAAGATTGGAAACTGGCAGCCAATCTCTGCCGTCCATCGCTAATTACCCTTGAGTAACGTTTGATTGATTGACACTTTTTTAATCATATGTGACATGTCACAGCAAAATTCTTATTTTTGCATACCGTATGCAAAGTATGCAAAGAGTCGCCATGTATTAGGGCACTGACAAAGTTGGAGTCTTCAATGTAGTCCCTAATGGCCCCTCCTTTTTCTCGGCACCCCCCCCCCCCCCTAGGTCCCTCTGTTCTCGGCGGGCCCCTCAGCAACCCCCCCATGCTGGGTCCCTCTTTATTCTAGGCAGCCTCCCCCCCCCCACCCCACCCCACTCCGAGCCCCTCTTCCTTCTCGGCGGCCAGTCATGGAGCAACATCCACCACGGGCCCGTCTGACCTCCAGCACATGATGACAAATTGTTCATTTCAACTCTGCAGTTCTACAGAGAGTCCTGGAGTCGGGCAGGCAGCACGGCAACAAGTCCTTTGGCCCACCATGACCGGCCACCAAGTAACCATTATGGTCACTCAGTCCATAGCTTTCTATACCACTGGTCAACAAATACTTGTTCAGTGAGAGTGCCTGCCTCCACCTCACCCTCATGTTGCACATCCACACTGCACCAACACCCGGGGTGAAGCAGATTATGCTGCAGTCTGTACTCCATCCTCACAGCACCAGAAACCCAGGTTACCAAAACCGATCAGCCTACAAACCTGTACGTCTTTGGAGTGTGGGAGGAAACCAGAGCACCCGGGGAAAACCCACGCAGGTCACAGGGAGAACGTACAAACTCCGTATAGACTGCACCCGTAATCCAGATCGAACCCGGGCCTCCCGGACTCTACTGGTGCACCACCATTCCGCCTCTTAAAGGACTGCGGAAACCCAGCCCACATAATCACTGAGACAGTAAGACTTGCCCCACCCCAGTCATTCCCTCTTCTCCCCACTCACTCCCATCGGGCAGAAGATACAGAAACCTGAAAGCGTGCACCACCAGACTCAGGAACAGCTTCTTCCCCTCTGTTATCAGGCTTCTGAACGGTCCTTCCATAAGCTGGGGTACTGTCTGATTCACCTCTACCCCATTGTGGACATTGGACTTTGTCTCTGGAACTGATGCTGATGCTACAATGCTGAGAACTATATTCTGCACTCTGTATCTTCCCCTTTGCTCTACCTGTTGTACTGGAGTTTGACTTGATTATGTTTATCTCCAATATTATCTGCCACTTTCCATCATTTTGCGAATGGGTTGCTCTAGGGCAGTAATTAAATCAGATTTATGCTGCCTTGTGGGCAGACCTTGACCAATTATCCACACAGTTAGATGCGTGTCAGTGTTGTTTGCAGTCAGTTGGCTCAGGGTGTGGCCAACCCTGGGTTCCAAGTCTTCAGCATTACTGCGCTGGAAGGAACTGCAGATACCGGTTCACTCTGAAGATAGACACAAAGTGCTGGAGTAACTCAGCGGCAGCATCGCTGGAGAAAAGGAATGGGTGCCGTTTTGGATTTCTGAGAAAGATTCCCATCCGAAACGCCACCCACTCCATCTCTCCAGAGATGCTGCCTGTCCCGCTGAGTTACTCCAGCATTTTGTGTCTGTCTTCCAGCTTTACTGTCAGATGTCATTGGAGTTCCATTTTGTTCCAGTGTTCGGTGAACATCAGAGGGGATCACCTACTGAGTTTAGTTTTGTATTAGTTTAGAGATACAGCATGGCATTGCTGGCTCGAAGGGCAGAATGGCCTACTCCTGCGCCTATTGTCTATTGTCTATTTAGCATTGCCTTCTGCTCTGTGTTGCCAGCCCCACACAGCTGAAGGTGCAATGATATAGAACTGCTTCTCCCGTTCCCATTGACGTTGATGAGTGCTGACATGAGACTGAGATTTACCTCCTTCATCGCTTTTAGGATTACTTGGCTTTGTCTTTAACATTTTACCTGATTAAAAGTCCTCCGGAGATAGCATTTGAACTAATGACTCTGAATCATGTGCTTATCCCTCTCAATGGCTGGTCCTGTAACATAGAAACATAGAAATTAGGTGCAGTAGGCCATTCGGCCCTTCGAGCCTGCACCGCCATTCAATATGATCATGGCTGATCATCCAACTCAGTATCCCCTACCTGCCTTCCCCATGCCCCCTGATCCCCCCACAAGGGCCACATCTAACTCCCTCTTAAATATAGCCAATGAACTGGCCTCAACTACCCTCTGTGGCAGAGAGTTCCAGTTCACCACTCTCTGTGTGAAAAAAAGTTCTGTATGCACTCGGTTTTTAAAGGAGCAGCTTATCCTTAAGCTGTGACCCTTGTACTGGTATAACATCGGGAACAATAAATGGCATCTCCTGTCCAACCCCTTAAGATTTTTGGTTTCTCTTTCCCCCCTCAATCTCCTAATTAGAGAGTATCCTCCAGTGTTGCTGGCTGAACTAATGACTTCTGAAAGTCATGTAACTTAAAGTCCCTCTAAAGTAACACCTGGTAAAGTAACATGTTTAAGAAAGAACTGCAGATGCTGGTAATATCGAAGGTAGACAAAAATGCTGGAGCAACTCAGTGGGTGAGGCAGCATCTATGGAGCGAAGGAATAGGTGACGTTTTCGGGTCGAGACCCTTCTTCAGACTGTCACATAACCACTATGCTGCCAGCTCTTTCAATTCAAGGGAGGGGATGCTGCATGTTTTCAGTTAAACTCTTCTCCTGCAAACACTCCTGTCTTTAAAACAAAGCTGAACAATAATCTCAGACACAACAAAGATCTTTCAACCCAGTGTGAACAGACGTGCACATTCAATTACAAATCTTGAGCACCAAGAATGTTTTGAGAAATTTGGTTTGTTTAGTAATAGACAAGTCATTAAGCAACTGTTTCCAAATTATAGGCTGCATGGGCATGATGGGACATGTCCCTGAATTTTAAACACTTATCTTGTTTACGTCCAAACAGCCAGGCTTCCAAGGTTACAGGTCTGTCTGTACAAAGGTGGACAAAAATGCTGGAGAAACTCAGCGGGTGAGGCAGCGTCTATGGAGCGAAGGAATAGGTGACGTCACCTATTCCTTCATCAGTCAGAAACGTCACCTATTCCTTTGCTCCATAGATGCTGCCTCACCCACTGAGTTTCTCCAGCACCTGTGGAGCGAAGGAATAGGTGACGTTTCGGGTCGAGACCCTTCCGGGTCTCGACCCGAAACGTCACCTATTCCTTCATCAGTCAGAAGACGGGTCTCGACCCGAAACGTCACCTATTCCTTCTCTCCATAGATGCTGCTGCACCCGCTGAGTTTCCCCAGCATTTTTGTCTACCTTCGATTTTTCCAGCATCTGCAGTTCTTTCTTAAACATGATGTGGGAGGAGGGGGGGAAGAAGAAAGGAAGAGGCGGAGACAGTAGGCTGTGGGAGAGCTGGGAAAGGGAGGGGAAGGATGGAGAAAGGAAGGACTACCTGAAATTGAAGGTCAATGTTGGGGTGGAAGATTGCAACCTTCGCTTGGTCCGCCCTGTTTCGACTAATGCAATCATGTCGACGTGCACAAACGGAAGATCAAATAGAACAAGTTGTCCAACAACTTTAGGCTGTGCACGCCACACGAAAGAAGAAGAGGTCAATGTTCGTACTGCTGGGGTGTAAACTGCCCAGGTGAAATATGAGGTGCTGCTCTTCCAATTTGCACTGGGCCTCACTCTGGCCATGGAGGAGGCCCAGGACAGAAGGGTCGGATTCGGAATGCGAGGGGGAGTTGAAGTGCTGAGCCACCGGGAGATCGGGTTGGTTATTGCGAACTGAGCGGAGGTGTTGGGCGAAGCGATTGCCAAGCCGGCACTTGGTCTCACCGATGTAGAGCAGCTGACACCTAGAGCAGCGGATGCAATAGATGAGGTTGGAGGAGGTGCAGGTGAACCTCTGCCTCACCTGGAACGACTGCTTGGGTCCTTGAATGGAGTCGAGGTGGGAGGTAAAGTGACACGTGTAGCATTTCCTGAGGTTGCAAGGGAAAGTACCCGGGGAGGAGGGGGCGGTGTGGGTGGGAAGGGACGAATTGACCAGGGAGTGGTCTCTGCGGAAAGCCGAAAGGGGAGGAGATAGGAAGATGTGGCCAGTGGTGGGATCCCGTTGGAGGTGGCGAAAATGTCGGAGGATTATCTGTTGTAATGTCTGTCTGTAACAGATCTCCAGTGTTGAAACTTAGTAAAACACTGCCCTCCGCTGGTAGAAATGAAATGTTCACCTTATAAAGAAATTAATTTCACTTAACCTAAAGCTAACAATGGCCTGTTCCCATTATCTTTGTGCATATCTTTCATTCATTTGATCTATATCTCTCTATATCGCCATCGTTATGTCTTGTTTCCCTTTCCCCTGACTCTCAGTCTGAAAAAGGGTCTCGACCAAAAACGTCACCCATTCCTTCTCTCCAGAGATGCTGCCTGACCCGCTGAGTTACTCCAGCTTTTTTGTGTCTATCTTCGGTGTACACCAGCATCTGAAGTTCCTTCCTACACAATAATTTATACTTGTTGTTAAGAGAATGAGTTTTCCAAATGGTCCGAAGCGCTTCTGTGAATGGTCATTCAATAGTTGAGAAGTTTTGAAACGTTATTTTCATGATTGACAATGCTTAAGAGTCAAGGATGATTCATTGTCAAATGTGCCGGCAACAGAACAATGACATTCTTACTTGCTGCAGCTTCACAGGCCCTCGAACACAATCAATTCTTAAGTTCTAGGAGCAGAATTAGGCCATTCGGCCCATCACGTCAGGGGTTATGGGGAGAAGACAGTGGAATGGGGTTAGAAGGGAACGATAGATCAGCCATGATTGAATGGTTGAGTAGACGATGGGCCAAATGGCCTAATTCTGCTCCTATCCCATGACCTTATAAGAATGAAACAAATGTAGTGGATGATAGTAGATCCTCCTCTGGGCCAGCACCACCTGCAGGCGACAACTTGCAACTTCCAAGGCTTTGAATTCCCCTGATCTTGGCCCAAAAAGACATGCAATTTCTTATGTTCTCACTAACTCCAATCTCACTCTACCTTAGTTGGTTAAGTGACAATAAACGAGAACTTGACCTTGAGGCTCAGCATCCAGGCAGCCCTGGGTTGATGAAGGAAGGGCCAGGGGACATGGGGTGGAGGGTGCTACACCCATGAGTTCCTATCCTGGTTCAGACACACCAGCCTGGACGAGTCTGTGTTCTATGTCTACATGATGTGTGAAGTTGCAGCCCCTGTTCCAATATCTAAAGGGGCTGCTCCTTGCCTTCTGGCTGCACTTCACACCCGCCCTCCACATCTTTGGACATTCTTTGCATAAGGGAGATGATAGGGAATCTGAGGGCTGAGGGTGTCTTGGTTGGGTTGCTGCTGGACCTGACCAAGCTGGCCATCCACGAGTCACAGTGCCAGGCAGAAGGGGGCCCTGTCCGAGCCTGCTGCCTGTGTCTTCTCCGGGGTTATGTGCACGCCCAGGTGGTTTTAAAGAGGGACTACGCTCTGTCAACAACTAAGTATTGTGAATGGACACTGGTTGAGCAACATTTTTTTGTTTCCTCTGGGTATGTGAGTACTCAGGAAATGACAATAAAGATGTACTGATACTGATATTACTGCTTATTAATCTATCGTATTATTATTGTATATTTGTGTGTTATTGATTTAAAGGTCCAATGGAGCTGCAGCAAGTAAGAACTTCATTATTCTGTTACTGGCACATTGGACATTAAACACACTTGACTTTAAATGTCGGCTTTGATAATAAAAATCGCAAGCAGAGTTTCTTGTCACATCTACATTACCAAATCGGGTTATTGATAGGGGATGATCAGCTATGATCACAATGAATGGCGGTGCTGGCTCGAAGGGCCGAATGGCCTTATCCTGCACCTATTTTCTATGTTTCCATTACCAGCAGGCTGCTCACATACACGAGCAGCTCTAACAGTGGTGTGCTCAGTGAATTAGGACTTTGCTTCCAAAGGTTAAGACAGCATTTGATCTGTGGCCTTCTTTGGTTGCATTTGGTACAACCCTGAATAAAAGGGCTGGTATTCAGTGTGATGTTATCACTAAAAAGGCATGTTATAATAGCCCACTTTTTAATGCATAAATGGAACTCTTACTCCAGCACCAACAAGTTTAGAAATAAGGTTGGACTGTAGAAGCGGGTTTAAAAAAAGACACAAAGTGGTGATGTAACTCAGCAGGTCAAGCAGCAGCCTGGAGAACATCGATAAGGTCACATGAAGATAGACACAAAAAAGCTGGAGTAACTCAGCGGGTCACACAACTCCAGAGAAAAGGAAGAGGTGATGTTGTGGTTGCGCCGAAACCTAAACTCATTGAAGATGGAAAGCTAAAATGTCACTTATTCCATTTCTCCAGGGATGCTGCCTGACCCGCTGAATTACCCCAACTTTTTCTGTCTGTCTTTGGTTTAAAACAACATCTGCAGTTCCTTGCTACACATAGACAGGTCACACAATTGGTTCGAGTCTGAAGACAGGCCCTGACCTGAAGAACAACCTATCCATGTTCTCCAGCAATGCCGAGTTACTCCAGCACTTTGTCTTTTCCCTCCCTCACCATAAAGTTTAATTGTCTTTGGACGATATGACTCAAACTTACTGTACTTGAAAGTAGAGCATTTATACAAAGCAGCAATGGTCTCAATTTTCACATTGAAAAATAAGATAAAAATGGTCCCAAATTCAATATCGGATCAATATTTAAACAATGAATAATCAGGAAAACCAAAGTTTATATCTGGAAATACATTACAAAGTTACAGAGAAAGGCTTCAAACTTTAAGCAGTAGTCAAAAATGTACACAGTGATTTTGTAACTGATAAATTGTAGTAACAAGGTAAAAATATTGTACAGGAACAATCAGACCAACATCTTAAGATATTAAATCCATACATACTGAAAATCTTCCGAAAATTTTAAAATTACAATTTAAGAGATGTAATGTATTAACAAAAGCACATACTGAAGAGAAAGAGTAGATTCTTAGTTTTCTCTTCCCACCGCCACCTATTTCATGTCGACATCGTACTCTGGATGAAGTCAATCTATTGCACTACTCATTGAAGATGGACACAAAATGCTGGAGTAACTCAGCAGGACAGGCAGTATCTCAGGATAGAAGGAACAGGTGGTGTATCGGGTCGAGACCCTTCTTCAGAAAGAGTCAGGGGAGAGGGAGACAGACTTGAGGAAGTGCAAGGTGTGAGAACGACACATCAAAGGTGATGCGGGTCGGGGAGAATGGAGAATTCACGGTCTCCCTTGTATATAAATGGAGGAGATGTATTTGTGAGCCGACAACCAGCTGAGATCAAGGAGCTACCCTCCACACCACATGGGTGAATTGATTGAGGGGGGGGGGGGGGGGGGGATCTTATAGAAACTTACAACATTCTTAAGGGGTTGGACAGGCTAGATGCAGGAAGATTGTTCCCGATGTTGGGGAAGTCCAGAACAAGGGGTCACAGTTTAAGGATAAGGGGGAAATCTTTTAGGACCAAGATGAGAATTTTACAGAGAGTGGTGAATCTGTGGAATTCTCTGCCACAGAAAGTAGTTGAGGCCACAGTTCATTGGCTATATTTAAGAGGGAGTTAGACGTGGCCCTTGTGGCTAAAGGGATCAGGAGGTATGGAGAGAAGGCAGGTACAGGATACTGAGTTGGATGATCAACCATGATCATATTGAATGGCAGTGCAGGCTCGAAGGGCCGAATGGCCTCTACTCCTGCACCTGTTTTCTATGTCTGGCACTGGTGATAAGTCTACTGATCCAAAGAACTACTTTACCCACTCAAAAAATACCTCTATCTACCTATTACCTCCCACACCTTGCCCTGCCCCTCCTCTCTTCCAGCTTTCTTCCCTCCCCCTCCAATCAGTCTGAAGGAGGGTCCCAACCTGAAACACCACCATGGTTCCATGTCCTCCAGGTATGCTGCCTGACCCGCTGAGTTACTCCAGCACATTGTCTCTCCCCCTCCCCCACCTCCGATTGCCCCAGTGCCCAATGGTAATGCAGGAATGTCATTTGACACCAGGATAACTGGTTTAAGAAAAAGTAACATACATATGCAAAATGAAAGTGACACTTTAATCAAACTGCAGATATTTCAGTAGTGGTCAAATGAAGTATTTTAAGTTATTGTTTCATTCTTACGCCTAGCTTTACACTAGTTTTGGTTTGACAAAGTAGAATTACAGAAAGGTTTTAAGTCAGTCCTCCAAGCCATGAATCTTTTTCAAAATTGACACCATTATTTGTCAAAAAATATATTTTTTATACTATTTACACATTCTTGTAGCCAGTAAATAAATAGAATATCTCCCAGTTTATACGCTGGCTTGTCCACAAAAAGGTTTTGCAGTATTTTCAACATCACTAAAATCAAATTGATAAAGAGTCCTCAGTTTTGTATTTTACAAAAATAGTGAAAGGTTATACAGAGACGGAGAGCTCACATGCTGCTCCACCACACAGCACTGGTACATAGACGGGTCGCTCACATAGAGCTCCACCACTGGTACATTATAGCATCATGGCCCTCCATTCTGAACACTACCCAGTGTCTGTTCACATTGAGAACTGGGACATTGGGAACCAGGCACCAATGCAGTGATGAATCGCCCCAGGGCTTGGTGGTGGGAGGGCTTGTTGTTGTGGGCGGGGCTTGTTGTTGTGGGCGGGGGCTTGTCGTTGTGGGTGGGTGCGGGGCTGAGAAGTGGAGCTCAGGGCAGTGGGCAGGAGAGGCGAGGGTAGGTGAATGGTGGGGACTGACAGGGGGCTGCTCCCTTTGCCGAGTGCAGGTGTTTTGTGAATGGGCCGGCACTGCTCAAGTGGGATTACTGAGGCATCTCCAGGCCGAGGAGAGCTGTATTGCCCGGCATAGAGGAGACAGCAGCTTACATCACAGACGGTGGTTTGGGAGTCTTGACAAATACTCAGGGCAGGGACTGTATCCCCTGAGCAGTGACATTGCCAACCTCCAGCTCCCTCACTGGTGGTCTCTCCATGTCGGCCCATGAGGTGGTTCACAGCAGGTTGGCGTAGCATAGTAGAGGGCAGCAGCAGTAGAGAAGGCAGGGATAATCAGCAGGAGCCTGGCATAGCAGCACCGTCAGTAAGGCAACTGCCTCTACATAATGCTACAGTCCTCTTTAAGCAAGAAATCCATGCTCTTCCTTTCAGAATGCAGAGTGCGAAACATGGTACCAGTGTAAACGATGGAGTACATCCCACCCCTACCTCCTTAAGGGAACGGACACAAATACTGCGGACTCAGCATTTGCTCCACGGCAAGAACGAGATGGAGACGAAAAGTAAATTCAACACGCGATACATAACAGTTGCTTCTGATCCGCAGAAAGTCTCCAGCCTTTACGTTTTGTGAAAACCAGTCGGGCGTTAAGATCAGAGACGAGCATTTACGGTGCCTCACCGCGGCGGTTCAGGTGTCAAGTTCAATTTTGCATTCTGTTCTAACATGAACATTTCAACAAGCAGACGGAGCAGATTATTCTTGATCCAGCACCATCGCTGACAGGGCATTGGGGTCCCTCATGAGGGGGTTGGCTGCCAGAATACGATCTATTCTCTCTCTTTGGGGGGCATCGGGAAAGATCTTAAACAAGTCCTGCTTCAGTCGTTCAGTTTCCTCTTTTGGTCGCAAAGGAGGAATCACAGGCTGCTCCAATATTGGTCGTGCCAAGAGTTTATTGTTCCCAATTACAGCCTTGAGTAAAGTCCTATAAAGCAAAGGAAACAAAGTCACCAAGATGCCGAGTTTTCAGAATGGCTAACTGTACAGTTCATTACATAATAGAGGTGCTGGCTCGAAGGGCCGAATGGCCTCCTCCTGAACCTATTTTCTATGTTTCTAATAGATAATGTCGTCTCATCAGGTGTATAACATCATGAGGTGAACAAATAGAGTGACCCAGGTAGAGGTTTAAGGAGCGAGGAGGAACTTTTAATAGGAACAATAGATGCAGGAGTAGGCCATTTGGCCGTTCGAGCCGAATACAATGTGAGCATGGCTGATCATCCGCACTCAGTGCCCCGTTCCTGCCTTCACCCCATATCCTCCGACTCCGCTATCTTTAAGAGCCCCATCTAGCTCTCTATTGAAAGCATCCAGAGATTTGGCCTCCACAGCCCTAAGCTCGACTGAGACTGAGAATTCCAGATTCACAACTCTATGGGTGAAAATGTTTTTCCTCATCTCCCTCCCGTCTACCCCTTATTCTGAAACTGTGGCCTCAAGGGGCAACTTTCTCATTCCGAGGGTAAAGAGTAATGGAATGAGCTGTCAGAGCAGGTCGTTGTGGCAGGTATTATAACAGCATTTGAAAGACACTTGGATGGGTACATGGATAGGAAAGGTTTAGAGGGGAAAAAGACAAAGTGCTGGAGTAGCTCAGTGGGTCAGGCAACATTGCTGGAGAACACGACTCCATGTTACTGATGGTGGGACTGAAGGAGGTAGCGTATAGACCATTCTCATGGTGGTGACGGACAGTGTCAGGTGCTTATACAATTATTATTGTGGGCTTAAATGAATCAACACGGAACAGAATGGATGGTGTGAACAACCTTGAAGAACATCCAGAGATAGTTCCTGCTGGGAAGATTAGCAGTCTGTGAAACTAGGAATACAAGGAATGCAAGGCAGAGGGGTGAAATAGCTAAAGCAGAGAAGGGGACGGTTGATAAATAACACAATTATGAATCAGGATTGCACTTAAGGCAGCAGTTAAAACGATGAATAGCTGGAGTCATACCAAGCTAGTTGTGATAAGGGGCAATATGTTTACTTTGAAGATATCACTGGTGGAGAACAAAGCTTCACTAGCTGTGTGGGTGGCTCTCATAGTAGTGGGAATAAAATGGGAGAAATCTAAGTGATGAAACCTGATTCTGAAACACCCGGACCAAGGATGGGATTCTTGTATGTACCATCAGGAGCAATCAACCACCTCGTTCTTCTCTTGTCTAATTGGCTTAGTAGAAATAAATAAAGTGTAGTGCACTGGTGAAGCAGTTAATACAAAACGTGCATGACACTAATAATTTAGCTGCCAGGTTAAAATAGGGGTGAAATGAGTTTAGTACTGGTCTGCGCACACAAGGTGAAAAGTTTCAATGAAGAACAAAATAAACAGGTCCTGGCAAAAGGATTACATTCCTGATTTAGTTGAGTTTTGAGATACAGCACGGAAACAGGCCCTTCAGCCCACCGGGTCTATGTCGACCAGTGATCCCCGCACATTAACACCATCCTACACCCACTAGGGACAATTTTTACATTTATACCAAGCCAATCAACCTACAAACCTGTACGTCTTTGGAATGAGGGAGGAAACCGAAGATCTCAGAGAAAACCCACGCAGGTCACGGGGTGGACGTACAAACTCCGTACAGACAGCACCCGTAGTCAGGATTGAACCCGGGTCTCCGGCGCTGCATTCACTATGAGGCAGCAACTCTACCGCTGTACACGCCACCGTGACCGGCCAAGAAATCACAGAAAGTCCCCAAAAACCAAACCTTGCAGGGAAAGATCAAATCAAAAAGTAAGAATGAAAGGAAGTCACAAATCTGACATTGTGACAGAGACTAGTGTACAGGACATGGGTGCCATGGCAATTAAGAGTTTAAATAAAGGCAGATGCATCTTTCATCAATTGTCAGTGATGTGACTCACTGCATTGTAAATTCAGCACCACACTATAATACTATTTGCTACACAGGAGATGAAGCCTGGATGAGCAAGTGGAGTGTTGATAGGCAATTACATTCAGAATAGCAGTTCCTGGAACATCTTTTGTAGAATAAAATGTTGAAATTACAAATTCAAGGGGATAAAGTGCACTTTACTTTTGTCTTTCTGCTAAAAATGAGATTGAACACAAAAATGACTTTTAGTTCCCAGTGCAGTGAATGCCTTCCCATACAGGTATGTACAACCACTTGGGGGATACATCTCAATCCACAACACCCCTTGTGTAGGAACTGCAGACGCTGATTTATACCAAAGATAGACACACATACTGGAGTAACTCAGCGGGAAATGCAGCATCTCTGGAGAAAAGGAATAGGTGACGTTTCGGGCCGAGAACCTTCTTCAGACCACGATACCTTTATGAATTCTCAACACACATTTTGTGATAAAGTAGTGGTGACCTGTAGTGCAGATTTGTGATTGGGGTGAGGAGGGACTGTGCCGGTGATGTAGTGTGATGTTTGCTTTGCCTGAAAGGAGCAGTGTTCTTTTTTTTAAATAAAGGAGTTCACTCTTCAGTAAGCAAATAAAACCCAATTGATACAAAGCACTGTAAATGTCAGAAATACAATTGTTGTGGTTTAATGTTGTACGGAATTAGATGTTATCATCTTTGGAAAACCTGCCACAGGATCTTTCACTTTTCTCTGAACAAGCAGATGAGAATTCCATTCTACCTTTCAGCTGAAGGACAATCTGAATTGAAACGCTGGTCTAGATAGTAAACAAATCCTACAGCAGCCTCTGGCCCAGGGAGAATAAAACATTTCAGCAAGTTATGTGCAGATGGCAAACTAAAACCCATGTTGTTTGAATCACCTCCTGTGATCAATAGCTAATTAATGTTTAAGAAAGAACTGCAGATTCAGGAAAAATCGAAGTTAGACAAAATTGCTGGAGAAACTCAGCTGGTGAGGCAGCATCTATGGAGCGAAGGAAAGGGTGACGTTTCGCGTCGAGACCCTTCTTCAGATTTGAAGGGTCTGAAGAAGAGTCTCGACCCGAAATGTCACCTTTTCCTTCGTCCCACAGATGCTGCCTCACCCGCTGAGTTTGACATTACCTACTCTTTCGGAGAAACTATTTCAGCAAGCACAGGAGGTGCTTGAAGTTTAAGAAACTGTATCTCCAACAAAAATCTATTTGTTCAATAGAAAATAATTAAAAACATAAAAGCACATAGGATGTCTAGGTCAGCACGGTACTGCCATACAGCACTAGCAACCCAAGTTCAATCCTAACAATGGGTGCTCTCTGTGCTGTTTTACCTTCTCCCTGCCACTGTATGGGTTTTCTCCAGGTGCTCCGGTTTCCTCCCACACTCCAAAAAAGATGTACAGATTTGTGGGTTAATTGACTTTGGTAAAATTGTAAATTGTCCCTAGTGTGTAGGATAGTGTTAGTCAATGGGGTGATCGCTGGTCGGCACGGACTCGGTGGGCCGAAGGGCTGGTTTCCGCGCTGTATCTCTAAAGTAAAAGTCTAAAGTCAATGATGAAATCTGAATTGAGAAGACATTTAAAAGCTAATTTGGGGGGCACTTTCCACAGCACCAACATCTGGCAAAAGTCCTTTCAGTGAGAAGTACCTGCAAGGGCCTGCCTGCAGAAAGGTGTCCAGTCTTGGTCCGTTCCTCCCAAGGGGATCATCAGGTATCATGAATATGTCTCCAACAAATGTATACTGTAGTAACCTAATAAACAGAATAAACACTTTACACTTGTCCAGAGATGACAATTTGGTATTATTGAAAAAGTTACTTTTATAACAACTAAACCAGGTTCGCTTCTTAATAAACAGACACCACACAAACTGTTTGGTAGACCAGTTCAAAACTTTACTTAACATCGGCCGATGGAAGGGAGGGAGAACTCCAGTCAAGTGACCAACACAGACACTTGACTGTGCTCAGCCACCTTCCCTTAACAACAGAATTACATTGCCTTAAATAGGGTTTTTTTTGTCCCCTTAGCACATTTCACAGACATTAGTCATGTCAGAGGTACAGGAAAAGGTTTCCACAGAATGCATCACATCAAACCTTTTGTTTACATGGTACAAGATATACTAAAAACATTGGCCATTTGCTTTAGGTCCAAATAGACCACCCTAGCTCTTTTCGCTGCTTCCTCTGTCATTTGGTCCCTCATAAACATAGGTCATTTGTTTACAAAGATGTGACTGGCTATTTCTCTCTTCCTTTATTGCCTCCTCCCCATAAACATTGGTAATTTGGTTTATGGCATCTTACTTCAAAGATATCTCTAGCTTCTCCAATGTTATAGGATTTATTATCTCACACACCCACAACCTAAGGCAAGCCTAATTTGAGACTAAATATAAGCTGTAAGCTAGCCCAGAAGTCAATTTAATATCTTCTTATATTTTTAACTAAAATTCGGCTTCATCATTATAAACCAAGCTTTTGCCCATTTTCAGTAAATTAGCACTCATTTAATTAAATGTTCCTCACTTCATGCAATAATACACAAAAACCATTCTGCATTGATTAATGAACTGTGCAATTCTGATGGTTTCCTCAACTTGCATATGGTGGGTGGTACTCAATTTCAACTACGTTTCTGAGCAAAGCAGGGAGAAATTAAATCACATGCAATGCTTCTGCTCATGATTACTATGCAGTTGCTCTTGCTGGAAGGGACGTGAGAAGTGGTGCCTGCCAGACATTGACTAATATCTGTGGTTTAAATATGAAGATTCACCGTTTTAAATGCCCCGGAATTGATCTAGCTTCCGTCGTATCATTTTAGAAGAGATAAAGCGGGGAAAGATTAAAAATCTTTCAATTATCCGAACATTGCCCATCACAAGGCAAATGAGTCAATTCTGAATCATGCTTTGTGTTAACGTTTAATATCGAAAATCAATAATGCCATGGAAATACCCTATCTAATGAGGTTTCATTGACGGCAAGGTTATGATGAGTCAAAAAGCTTTTTATAAAAATGCCTGTAATATCCACATACCGCTTGTAGAACTTCTCAATATGCGTTTTTGCATTGATGCAAATAGGTAGAAAGGCACCCTTTTATTCAGTGATGATTTGAAAACAAAATTAAATTCTCAATACTTTACTTCAAGGAAATCTTGATTTAATGTAATTTAAATTTATAATTAATTAAACTTATTTGTCCTAGGGACAACTGTAAGTAGGATTTATAGAAACATAGAAAATAGGTGCAGGAGTAGGCCATTCGGCCCTTCGAGCCTGCACCGCCATTCGATATGATCATGGCTGATCATCCAACTCAGTATCCCATCCCTGCCTTCTCTCCATACCCCCTGATCCCTTTAGCCACAAGGGCCACATCTAACTCCCTCTTAAATATAATAGGAGTTTAAAGAAGGGGTCCCGACTCAACCTGCGATCTGTCCATTCCCTCCACAGATGCTGCCTGACTTGCTGAGTTCCTCCAGAACTGTGTTTTGCTTAGGACTTAGCATGTATATTTTATATTCACTTCTCCAATCTCCTTCAGATCACTGTTCAGGTGTACTGCTATTTTCCATGTAAAACACAGAAAATAAGCAGATTAATTTGGGCAGTCTGGCAATTTTGTCAATGGTATTCTGTCTGCGTATGAATGTGTATTCATGAAATCCACAAAGAGTAGACTAGGCAATTGAGATTAGTTTTTCCTAGTGGCTATTTACACGATTATTACACCTCGTTCCACTCAGCATCATTGGAATTCAGAAAGCTCAATCTACTTCAGACACTTCTCAAAGCTCCAGAATTACAGCTGGTTTGGCTCAATTCCACATATTTATCATAATTTCTTATATCCCTGATATAACCCAAACTCAGGGGCTGCCCAAAATTGCTCGGCTTAGATGGCTTCCTAATGCCTCCAGTTCAACCATCGCAGCAGATGTGGATCTACTTTGATCCAAGCCACACGAGCCCCTGGATGCACGGCGCACAGCGAGTAAAAATGCCGCCCCACAGGCTCACCCTGACCTCGGACGCTGTCTGTGTGGAGTTTGCACATTTTCCCATGACCGTGTGAGTTTCCTCCAGATGCTCTGGTTTCCTCCCAGATCCCAAAGACTTTGGATTTGTAGATTAATTGGCTGCTGTAAAATTGCTGCTAATTCGTCGAGAGTGGATGTGAAAGTGGGATAATAGTATTGTATTGTTGTATATCTTTATTGTCATTTCCTGAGTATTCGCATACCCAGAGTACTAGTGTGAATAAGTGATCGGTGGGCTGAAAGGTCAGTTTGCGCATTGTACTTTACGGGCAGTCACGTTATCTACCAGTAGAGTTGCTGCCTCACAGCGCCGGAGACCCGAGTTCGATCCTGACTAAAGGGGCTGTCTGTACGGAGTTTGTACATTCTCCCCATGACCTGCGTGGGTTTTCTCCGAGATCTTCAGTTTCCTCCCACACCCCAAAGACGTACAGGTTTGTAGGTTAATTGGCTTGGTAAATGTAAAAATTGTCCCTAGTGTGTGTAAGATGGAGTTAATATGCGGGGATCGCTAGTCGGCGCGGACCCAGTGGGCTGAAGGGCCTGTTTCCGCGCTGCATCTCTAAACTAAACCTCTAATTTAAACAAACGGCTTTTTTCACCAACATTATTAGAGTGCTTGCTGCATACTGTTTAAAGCAGTTACCTCTCCAAAATGATTGATTTCCAGGTTGTAGATTCATACACAAATTCTCGCAGGTTGTCATTAGTGACAATAATCCCTCCTGTTTTCTCAGCAAGGTGCAATAAAAACCTAGAGAAAAGGAACAATAGATTGCCAAAAATGTTTGTCAATTACTGAGGTTAGAATATGCCGTGTTAATCTTTTCAGTCCCTAGATTCACATTTCAACTCTCTAATAATCTCCTTCATCTTTAGCATTTCCAGTCCATCCAAGACTGTTCCACTGACATTCTACCTTAGCCCCATTCAGAACTTTTTAAATAATATTTCAGTCATCTGCTCCACAACTTGGTTACAGATTCGCACAGGAAACCATACTTTAGTAAAGGTTCTATAAAAATACACGACAAAATCTGGATCAAGATCATGCATGTACAAGCATGCCCCAACTTACGTCATAGGCGACTTGCGTAATTTCACACTTATTTAACCCACAGTTACTGAAATTGTGATTAAGATCCGGGAGAAGAGAAACAACATTTACTTCTGTCGGAACTTATTTTTATAAATTACTTTTGTATTTGTGTATTTTACTTAACTATCACAATTAGTGCTTTGTACAAAACAGATTTGTAGCAGAATATTGCAACAACAGAATCTTAAGTTAGAGATAAGTTAACTTTATTGTGCTTCTATTGATTGAAACTTTATTTTAAATTACTAGAATAGAATTGGGCGGCACTGTGGTGCAGCGGTAGAGTTGCTGCCATTACAGCACCAGAGAACCTGGGTTCGATCCTGACTACGGGTGATGTCTGCAGGGAGTTTTACATTCACCCCGTGACCACGCAGGTTCTCCCAGATCTTCGGCTTCTTCCTTCTCCAAAGACGTACAGGGTTGTAAGTTTTTAAGAAGGAACTGCAGATGCTGGAAAATCGAAGGTAGATAAAAGTGCTGGAGAAACTCAGCGGGTGCAGCAGCATCTGTGGAGTGAAGGAAATAGGCAACATTTCGGGCCGAAACCCTTCTTCAGACTCTCGAAACGTTGCCTATTTCCTTCGATCCATAGATGCTGCTGCACCCGCTGAGTTTCTCCAGCACTTTTGTCTACCTCAGGTTTGTAGGTTAACTGGCTATGTATAAATGTAAATTGTCCCTAGTGTGTGACAATAGACAATAGGTGCAGGAGCAGGCCATTCGGCCCTTCGAGCCAGCACCGCCATTCAATGTGATCATGGCTGATCATCCCCAATCAGTATCCCGTTCCTGCCTTCCCCCATATCCCCTGACTCTGCTATCTTTAAGAGCCCTATCTAGCTCTCTTTTGAAAGCATCCAGAGAACCGGCCTCCACTGCCCTCTGAGGCAGAGAATTCCACAGACTCATGGTAGTAGGATAGTGTTAATGTGCAGGGATCACTGGTCGGTGCAGTCTCGGTGGGCCAAAGGGTCTGTTTCCATGCTCTCTCTCTAAATAAATGAATAGAACTAAGAAAAATCACACCAAAAAATAACTGACTTATCACTGATTGTGAGCTTTTGTCATTGAGGTTTGTCATTGACAAATAAATGAGGATTACTCAATCCGTTACTTTACCTGTCATCATGAGATGCAATTCTTGTCCCACACACCGTTCGAGCAGGTGTAAAGGAAAGTACACCCAGCTCTTCAAGTTCATTTAAAAAATGCTGTTCTGTTAAAGGAGAAAATGTGTCACATGTGTTGTAATTTTCAGACAAGCACCAATAGTCTAGCAAAAAAATGTTTATAGTGAAAGCATCACTTTCAGTCGAAATTTCAACTTATACTCCCAACCAAAGACAGCCAAAGAAAGAAACATTATGAGAAAGACAATGTGCACATAAGTAAAACTAAACACCAAGAGGAATTTAAAATTACCACATACTAAAGCCAAAGAAAATAATTTCAAGATGGTAATACTAAATATAAATTACAAACATAGAAATCGCAGGTGGACAAAAATGCTGGAGAAACTCAGCACCTATGGAACGAAGGAATAGGTGACGTTTCGGGTCGACACCCTTCCGGGTCTCGACCCGAAACGTCACCTATTCCTTCATCAGTCTGAAGAAGGGTCTCGACCCAAAACGTCACCTATTTCCTTTGCTCCATAGATGCTGCCTCACCCGCTGAGTTTCTCCAGCATTTTCTGTCTACCTTCGATTTTTCCAGCATCTGCAGTTCCTTCTGAAACATAGAAATCGCAGTTGGAAGCCTTTAATGCAGATGTTATTTTGGGGCCCTACCTGTGATTTTGGCATCACGTTTGGTTCTCCACTGTGGAACAAATACAGTTATTTGTCGGTGACCCCGATTCCAGAAGAACTCCACGGCAATAGCAATGCCACGGCAGGAAAATTGTTTTTTCATTCCGTGGCTGAGAAAATGAGAGTAGAAGAATGATAAAACTATCACGTATCACAACTTGCGTCTTCAAATTAACCTCGAATGCCCCCTAGCCAAATGTATTGGAGGCTTTAGATGATAAAGCATTCAAAATATTGTCCTCAATATTTGAATTTCCCATCTTTTGAATAGTAGAGATTTAATGAAACAATTTTCAAAGCGTACAACTTGTGTGCAGATAGATACTCATTTTAGAGTCCATAATATGCAAATACTGTAAAATAGTTAACAGCTATCATCCTGACAAACGGATTTTAGAACACTACTAATTTATTTTTCCTACAAATAAATGTAAGAAAATGACAGCAGAAACAGTTGTTTTGTCTCAACTGATCTAAGTTTCCATTCAATCCATTAACAAAAGTCTGATATTGTTTCCAAAAATGACTGGAAACACTAAAAACATCAGGCAACATCTGTGGAAAGAGAAACAGCTAATATGTCAGGTCCAGGGCCCTTCATCAGTTCTGCTGTTCTGTATTTTTTTTTAGCAATGTCTTTTTTATTTCAGGTTACCAGCTTCTGCAGCTTTTCTGATCTTCATGGCAATAGATAATAGACAATAGGTGCAGGAGTAGGCCATTCGGCCCTTCGAGCCAGCACCGCCGTTCAATGTGATCATGGCTGATCATCCCCAATCAGTACCCCTTTCCTACCTTCTCCCCATACCCCCTGATAATGAAAGTGAAGAAATTGATGCAGATTATATTATATTTGGGTTATGGATTTATTTTCAACTAACTTAAAGAGTTACTACCAAAGTAATTCACTTTTGTAGAAAATCCTCTATGGAGCTATCAGTTGCTATTGTTTTCTCATTCCAATAATTGTAAAAGCACAGGAGAAAAACTGTCTGATTACTTCAATAGAATTTCTATAAATAACAGTAACCTCATTTTTACTTAATATATATATATAGTAAACTTCCCTAACTACTTGGAAACCCAGTGAATCAGTATCTGGACAACATGTGGTGTTTGTCTCAATCAGTTCCCTCCCACTCGGCCAGCTTTCTCAAGCTTCTTTCCCACGCCTGTTCATGAGTTCCCTTTCAATCTGTTCAAGAAGGAACTGCAGATGCTTCAAAATCAAAGGTAGACAAAATTGCTGGAGAAACTCAGCGGGTGCGGCAGCATCTATGGAGCGAAGGAAATAGGCAGCGTTTCGGGACGAAACGTTGCCTATTTCCTTCGCTCCATAGATGCTGCCGCACCCGCTGAGTTTCTCCAGCAATTTTGTCTACCTCCCTTTCAATCTACCTGGTTGACGAGAACATTTGAGAATGCTGTGTAATTTCATGCATTGGTGTATTAATTGGCTTGGACAGTCCAGCATTAAAGTCACGAACAGGCCAGATTTTTGAGTTTCCCCTCGGTTGGTAACACTAATACCAAACCTATATTCACATTGTTATGTGAAGGAAGGTTAAAAGTACACGCTCACTGCAAGGAAGTGATGTTGATGGTAAAAATGACAGTGCGGGAATTCCCAATCAGAAGACAAAGAATGATTCATTAAAGTGTTCCGCTGAAGAGCAAAAAGTGTATACTTTGCATCTGCATTATATAATTGTACAAAAAAATGTAGTTATGATTCAGAATGTCATGACGCACTTTGTTACTGTGAGTATCAGTGTGTACATATACTTGGCCACATGCACCACAGGTGGAGAGCGTGGATGTGAGAGAAACTGTTAGTCATACTTTAGTCACTGTCATAATACTTGGTAAGATCACCTTAAAATCCCATTTCTGGAGTAGATTTTTAAATATGTATTTCCCAGGGGACCCAAAGATCTACTGATCTACCTGATAAATTTGACTTGCATTTAAAAAAAAATTAGATTTACGTATTTTTTTAACAAAGGCCTAAAGTGAGAATATTTGAAGCCACGCGGGCAGCCTATTTAATTCACAAATTCATTTTTTATTTTGAAAGTTTAGGAAATCCAATTCATTTGTAGACAAATCTCAGCTATTAAGGATATTATGCCCTTGTAATGATGTCTGACAAGCTGTAAAATATTAGAATACATGTGCCCCGAGTAACTGATAAACCAATGTTATAAGGTGGACAAAAGTGCTGGGGAAACTCAGCAGGTGCAGCAGCAACTATGGAGCGAAGGAAAGAGGTTTCGGCCCAAAACGTTGCCTCTTTCCTTTGCTCCATAGATGCTGCTGCACCCGCAGAGTTCCTACAGCACTTTTGTCTTCCTTCCATTTTCCAGCATCTGCAGATCCTTCTTAAACCAATGTTATAAGTTCTTGCATCAGAAACAGTTAGTGGTTAAATGCCAGTTTTGATGAAAGACAATTTGCTCAATATGATAACTCTCCCTGGCATACTGCTTCAACTGTTAAGAACTTCCAGCATTTACAGCTTTTATTTCAAATTTCCAACATCTGCAGCAACATGCACACAATTTTGACTCTGGAATATGTACTGCAAAGCCAATTTTACATTTACTTTATTACTTTGTACTTAGATGGTACCAGATTCACAACCTACCATTTAATGTACAGCATTAAGACACCAGAAAAATAATTCTGTGGATTAAATGTCTCTTCAGCTAGGTTTGAATTGTATTTCAATACATTTGATGCAGATTATGCATTAATTCTTGAAATATCAGCCATTATTTGGAAATGTCATACTTTAGTATAGTTCTCAAATTTATCATAGCCAATTGTATTCCATCAATGTTTGCTTTATTTTGAGTGATGACCTTGGATAAACTGAAACTAAATTACTGCAGCCTTAACAAAATATTATCACATTAAGATCTCCCTAGAATGCCCCTTAACAGCAAGACCAATGCTCTTTCCTTGTGCAACTCTGGATCAATCCTTCGTCGATTCCTTGACACGCTAATCAAGATATTTCCTACTCAAAAAGCTTAACTTTTTGGTCTGGACTTTTAAGTTAGTTCCAGGCATAAAGAATGGAAGAATAGCATCAGTGAAGAGGGGAGAAAGAACAAACTAGGCACCTTCACTTTATGTGTAGGAAGGAACTGTAGATGCTGGTTTAAACCGAAGATAGACACAAATTCAGTGGGCCAGACAGCATCTCTGGAGAAAAGGAATAGGTGATGTTTTGGGTCAAGACCCTTCTTCAGACTGAAAGTCGAGGGAAAGGGAAACAAAAGATGTAGTCAGTGATATAAAGAGATTCAACAACTAGGGTGTGGGAGGGACGGAGAAAAGTCAGAATGGGAATGGCAGTTATAATCCTTTATAATGGATTCCACCAAACTGAAAACTCGCTATATGGTTGAAAAACCATGAATTTTAACAGCCTGAAACCCCTGTCCCACGGTACGAGTTCATTCCATGAGTTCTCCCGAGTTTGCCCCGATTCGAACTCGGAGATTTACGGTAATGGCCGCTCGTCGGTACTCGAGGCTCTCGTGGACATTTTTCATCATGTTGAAAAATCTTCACGAATCTTCCCTTGCTTACCTGCCGTTAGCGAGTCTTCCCGAGTATCTGCAGTTAGCGCTAAGAGACATCCCTGAGCTCCGACGTACCCATTACGTTCATTCTCCGTGCTTACCACGAGTTTGATTTTTTTTAAACTCGGGAGAGCTCTTGGAATGAACTCGTACCGTGGAACGGGGCTTTTAGAAATATATTCAATGATGTTAATATTTCAAATTAATTGAATATTTGTCTGGTCTTCATAATGTTGTATGTAGTGCTTAATATATTTATCAACCAAAACACTGTACATGAAAGTAACTGTATTCAGTCATTACACAAACAAGGTTTTACTAAAAGAGAATGTTCAAAATACTTTGATAGTTGAAAGAGCTAGGCTTGCCAGATTTTCCTGTTCTTCTCTGAATAGTACCAGCAAATCTTTAATATTCATATGGAACACATTCTATTCTAATAATGCAAGCAATTATATCTTGTTTTGCAGTCTCTATTTTAATTGTCTTGTATAATTTAAGTATAACTGGTTGTGTGCGTTGTCTGAATCGACGTCCCTGTGAAGTTACATCTCACCCATACTGGTGTTTTGACTTGACCAGAGTTTATAATTGCCAGGTTAAAATTCTGGAACACGACTTGTTAATCAAAGGACAACACCAAAACTGAGTCAAACTGACAACAATCTGAAGAAGGGCTCGACCCAAAACACCAGTCTGAAGATGGGTCTCGACCCAAAACGTCACCCATTCCTTCTATCCAGAGATGCGACCTGTCCCGCTGAGTTATTCCAGCATTTTGTGTCTACCTTCGGTGTAAACCGTCACCTACACCAAATTAACTAACAATGAACAGATTTGGCACTTGCATGCCAAGGTTAATTAATCCCGAGAACAATGTCATAAATACTTACGCCATTGCAACATTACTTCCATCAATTATAACATATTTTAAGTGTTTGTTCCCTGGATCATTTGTTAGGGCCAGTTTGTAAGGATTTTTAAGCAAATCGTGGAATCGTTGTACCCCAGTTACTGAAGATCTAATTTGCTGATTAGCAGGCACAGTAGAATACCAACGGGCAATAGGCAACTGTGCCTGTTCAGAGCTGCCTCTTGCCACTATCTCATTTTCACTTGGGGCTCGCTCATTAACAAAGTCATTGTACCAAGGTTTGGCTGGTTGAAAACTTTCACAACCTTTAGTAAATCGAAGCGTAAGTGGCTTTAAGACTTCATCTTTGTCGTCCCGTGCATTGCCAATTGACACTACATTTTCAGAATGGCAATTTTCTTTACGATGCTCACTTTTCTGTTGATTTTGAGAAGGATTGATGACTGGCACAGATATACGCTCTGTCCCTTTAACTTCAGCAGCTCCAAAAGTACAAGCTTTAGGTTTTTCCTCGCTGGAATTCCCCGCTTCATTCATTAGATTTGTATTACAAACAGATGTCTGGACTGTATTACTGGCTTGTTCTTTTTCCAAATGGTTACTTTCTTCAACAATTTTCTTTAGCAGTTCCATAGGTTCCTCAGTCACTCCCATTTCCTTAATGACTTTTTTAATAATAATCTCAGAATAACCCATTGACCTGAAGAATTCCACAAGCATTCTGAATTCCATTTCTGAGGTGGTAGTGGATGAGTCCTCCTCAATCTGATTATCACGATGTTCAATTAAAGAAGGAACCCATATATCAGGATCAGCGACCAAATCATTGCACTGTGACTTTGGCGTTGTATTAATTGCTATGAGCTCATCAATATCTCCAGAAAACTGTCGTTTTGTATGTCTGTCCTCGCTAGCAGATGACCTTCTTTTGCACGATTGCCGTTCCGTACAAACCGACGAGTCCTCGTGCAACGCGTGTGTTTCGGGACCAAATGAACTTTGTTTAAGCATCGTGTCCATCTGCTGAACTAGCTCAGACACGGGTGTGCCAGCCTGCTTTCTGGTTTCTTCAGAAGATAGCAAATCATTGGATTTTGCCTCAGAACACAAAGTCTCTTGAGAAGAGCTCAAGGCGTCCTGAATAACAAATGGGGAATTATCACCATCAGGTACCAACGTAAGATCTATATAATCTTTAAACTGTAGTACTTCTTGAGTAAGATTCATTAGTTCCTCCTTTACTGAACTTGGCAAGAGCAGCAAATCCATTGTATATTTATCAGTATGTGATTCGACAAAATGTTTAAATTTCCTTTTAACGCAAGATTCCGTTCTGGGTGGTAAACAATGATTGTCTCTGAAGAGATGCACAAATTGCTGAATGCGAGTTTTTGCCATTATCACTGGCTCTGTACATCCATTAATAACAATCACTCCAGGGCTTTGCAAGCAGATGTCAGCGCAGGTATCCTGTATAAGACACTTGAGAAACAAGCCTCCGGCGCCCGCAAAAATGCAATGCATATCCTTGGGATAACACTCAATTTGACGAAGCTCGGGATTACAAACACCCTTGATATATTCCTAAAAAAAGCAAAAAATAATTAGATAATCAGGCAATCAAAAACTATTTATTTTGCACATTTTTGTAATCTCAGTCTTTGTGGGTGTTGGGGGGGGGGGGGGGGGGGGGGGGGGGGGGGGGGGGGGGGAGGAGATCACCTTAAGAATTTTTGTTTTTGCAAGACAACCAACAAAAGATCCATGTGGCAACTCCAAATACTACATGGCATTTTGAAACATAATACAAGAACAATAGGTTGGACAGAAAGTTCATCCTAAAGCAAAAAAAAAACCTGACAAATAGCTGATTGCTATAAAAATATCATAAGATGCTAAACACACAATGAATAATATTTAGAGTACCCTTTGACAAACTTACGATTGGCCTTGGATGAATTAATTGACCCGACTCAGTTTGCAAGTTATCATGTCTAGCCCAAACAATTACATTTATACCAAAACCAGATAATGCTGGAAATACTGAGCAGATTAAGTGGCGTAAAGTGGGAGGGAAAAGTAGTCAACATTTTGGGTCAAGGACTATTCATCAGAACTGCAGGCGTGAGCAAACAAGGGTGTGAAGTTGAAGAGGGGAAGAGACTGCACCGACCAGTGATCCCTGCACATTAACACTATCCTACTACTATGAGTCTGTGGAATTCTCTGCCTCAGAAGGCGGTGGAGGCCGGTTCTCTGGATGCTTTCAAGAGAGAGCTAGATAGGGCTCTTAAAAATAACGGAGTCAGGGGATATGGGGAGAAGGCAGGAACGGGGTACTGATTGAGGATGATCAACCATGATCACATTGAATGGCGTGCTGACTCGATGGGCCGAATGGCCTACTCTTGCACCTATTGTCTACTCAGCGGGACAGGCAGCATCTCTGGAGAGAAGAAATGTCTACTGTCTATTGTCCTGCACAATGCATTAGTGACATTCCCAGTAAACCCAATGTTTTTGCCTGCTTATGCCCCACAGATGCATTTCTCCCGCCCTTCCTCCCTGTCACATTTTTACTCATACTAGCAACAGTAGGCCCCCTCGGTCATGACTGACCATGGGTGATGCATCCTGGTCTGATGCAAGCCTGGACGATGTCATATGGAGGACAGGCTGTTGCCCATGCAGCACATGCCCCCTCTACACGTTGCTGATCGATCCAAAGGAACAGCAGTGCCGTTGCAGTCTAATTAGTCACTTCCTCTGTCACTCCCCTTTATCTACATAAACGCAGCCTGAGGATGTGACAAGTAAAATGGATGAAGGGGTGCCAGTGGATGTAGTGTATCTAGACGATCAGAAAGCCTTTGATAAGGTCCCGCAAGGGAGACTGGTGACTAAAATTAGAGCACATGGTATTGGGGGGAGGGTGTTAACATGGATAGAAAATTGGTTGGCAGACAGGAAGCAAAGAGTAGGAGTGAACGGGTCCTTTACAGAATGGCAGGCAGTGGCGAGTGGAGTGCCGCAAGGCTCGATGTTGAGGCCGCAACTGTTTACCATATATATTAATGATTTGGAAGAGGGAATTAGGAGCAACACTAGCAAGTTTGCGGATGAAACAAAGCTGGGTGGCAGTGTGAACTGTGAAGAGGATGTTCGGTTGCAGGGTGACCTGGAGTGAGTGGGCAAATGCAGTATAATATAGAAGGATGTGAGGTTATCCACTTTGGTGGCAAAAACAAGGGGGCAGATTATTATCTCAATGGGGTTAGGTAAGGGGGAGGTGCAGCGAGACCTGGGCGTCCTTGTACACCAGACACTGGCTTGCAGGTACAGCAGGCAGTGAAGAAAGCTAATGGAATGTTGGCCTTCATAACAAGAGGATCTCAGTAAAGGAGAAAAGAGGTTCTTCTGCAGTTGTATGTGGTGAGACCACATCTGGAGTATTGTTTACAGTTTTGGTCTCCTAATTTGAGGAAGGACATCCTTCCAATTCAGGCAGTGCAGGTAGGTTCACGAGATTGATCCCTGGGATGACGGGACTGTCATACGAGGAAAGATTGAAAAGACTAGGCTTGTATTTTAGAAGGATGAGGGGAGATCTTATAGAAACATATACAATTATAAAAGGACTGGACAAGCTAGATGCAGGACACATGTTCCCAATGTTGGGCGAGTCCAGAACCAGGGGCCACAGTCTTAGAATAAAGGGGAGGTCATTTAAGACTGAGGCGAGAAAAAACATTTTCACCCAGAGTTGTAAATTTGTGTAATTCCCTGCCACGGAGGGCAGGAACTCCTGTTGATGTTTAGTAGAGAGTAGAGTGTTAATTTGTTCATGATATATGTATTTTTATTTTTATTTATTTTTTACTGCACACTGAATGGACACCGCAACATTTTTTTGTTTCCTCTGGGTATGTGAGTACTCAGGAAAATGACAATAAAGATAAACTATACTACAGTGGAGGCCAAGTCACTGGATGGATTTAAGAGAGAGTTAGATAGTGCTCTAGGGGCTAGTGGAGTCAAGGGATACAGGGAGAAGGCAGGCATGGGTTATTTATTGGGAACGATCAACCATGATCACAATGAATGGCGGTGCTGGCTCGAAGGGCCAAATGGCCTCCTCCTGTACCTATTTTCTATGACACTGAACAACACCTTTGGTTTTGTTTAAGAAGGAACTGTAGATGCTGGAAAAATCGAAGGTAGATAAAAATGCTAGAGAAATTCAGCGGGTGAGGCAGCATCTATGGAGTGAATGAATAGGCGACGTTTCTAACTCCTTTGGCTTTGGTCACATTCCCTATGTCAAGGGCATTGCTCTGGGATGTACATTGCCAATGTTTACCCATTTGTCACCTTCATATGGTTCATATCTATTTCTTCCCTTTCTTTTTCCATTATCTCATCTCGGGGCTCAGATTAACTACCAGCATCCATGATAAGCCACCAACACCTAAGGTTTTCTTGACTACACCTTCTCCCACCCTGCTTTCTGGAAGGACTTTCAGAAATGGATAGAAAATTGGTTTGCAGACAGGAAACAAAGAGTAGCGATTAACAGGTCAGTCCCTTTCAGAATGGCAGGCAGTGACTAGTGGGGTACCGCAAGGCTGGTCCGCAGCTATTTACAATATACATTCATGATTTACATAAAGAGATTAAAAGTAACATTAGCAAATTTACTGATGACACAAAGCTGGGTGGCATTGTGAACTGTGAGGAGGATGCAGGGTGACTTGAGGATATCCACCTTGGTGGCAAAAATAGGTGGGCAGATTATTATCTGAATGGTGTCATGTTGTCTATTCCATTTTATCCATCATATTACTTCAGATCGCTTGGCTTTCTACAACAGTACCCTAAATAAGTATTTTTCCTTAACCACGAGTTTCCTTTGACCATAGCCATTGGTATTATCAACCATATTTCCTGCGCCTCTGCTCACACCAATCTCCCTTCCCAAACAAAACACAAATGCTGTTTCCTTGTCTTCATCTTGTATCCCATCAGGCTCCATGTTCAACAAATCATTCTCCAGTTTCTGAAATCTTGAGCATAATTTTACCACCAAACTTCTTTCCTCCCCTTTTCAACTTTCTAAAGGGACTGGTGGCGCCAACCCTCTCAGGTGAATACTTCCATCTAAATCAAGCACCGTGATGCAATTGTAGGTAATGCAACATTCATTTATTCTACCACCTAGGGATCCTGTCTTTCCAGGAGAAGTAATAATCCACTATAACTTCTTTTAAGCTGGTGTACTGCGAACAATACGGAAGATCAATAGACAATAGATGCAGGGGCAGGCAATTTGGCCCTTCGAGCCAGCACCGCCATTCAATGTAATCATGGTTGATCATCCCCAATCAGTACCCCGTTCCCACCTTCTCCCCATATCCCCTGACTCCGCTATTATTAAGAGCCCTATCTAGCTCTCTTGAAAGCATCCAGAGAACCTGCCTCCACCGCCCTCTGAGGCAGAGAATTCCACAGACTCACCACTCTCTGTGAGAAAAAGTGATTCCTCGTCTCCATTCTAAATGGCTTACTCCTTATTCTTAAACTGTAGCCCCAACTCCCCCAACATCGGGAACACGTTTCCTGCCTCTTCAGCAATGGGATAAAGTTTAAAGGAGATGCGAGAGTCTAATGTCTATTGAGGGCAATTGTGTTTTTTTTTTTAAAAGAGTGGTGATGGAGGCAGATAGGGTAGTGACATTTAAGCTTTTAGATAGGTATGTGGATATGCAGGAAATGGAAGGATATGATCTCATGCAGGCAAAGGAGGCGAGTTTAACGACATAATTTTCAGTACAAACGTAGGCTGAAGGGCCTGTTCCTGTGCTGTGCTGTGTGGTTTCCCACACCCTATAATGCAGGTTTGGGTAACCATTTTGTAGAAGGAACTGCAGATGCTGTAAAATTAAAAGTATATAAAAGTGCTGGAGAAACTCAGCGGTGCAGCAGCATCTATGGAGCGAAGGAAATAGGCAACATTTCAGGGTGGGGAGGGGGGGCTGTCCTAAAGTGTTAATTTACAGTGGCCAATTAATTAACTGGCATGTCTGGGAGGTGGAGGGAAAGCAGAACACCTGGCAGAAATCCACACTTACCCAGGCCAAAGTCAGAGTGCGCAAACTGCAGATGGACAGCACCCAAACTTAGGATCAAACTCGGGTCCCTGAAAGAGTCATTGGCCCAAAATGTTAACTGTGTCAACTCTGTTGCCCTGTCCTCTTATGTAGTTGGATCTTCCCTATTGTCCGTTTTAGTTTGGGATTTCATCCTACACAATACTGCTCCAAATGCTTGACTAAAATAGTAAGATCATATATTTATCTTCCTTATACTAGTTTTTATAAAGAATAATTGCTTCATAATCTAACGAGTTCCGGTTTTATATGTTGCAATAATGGAATTTTATGTAAACACGTCATCTTCTAAGAATTTCACTGTGCACTGACATTGTTAAATATTTTAAACGTTTGAATTGTTTGGCAAACTTGATTTCCTACCAAAGGTCTGTAGTAACATATAATTATAATAATAATAATATCTTTTATTGTCATTACACATAAGCGTAACGAGATTTGGTATGCAGCTTCCATCCGATGTCATAACATAAATAACTAATAATATTTAGATTTAGATACCCCGAGAACATGGATTGTAATAATTATGTGACTATCATACCCACCAACAGTACAAATCAATTTTACTTATTTTAATTGGACAAACAAAAACAGCTTGTCAGAATTTACATGATATCAACTGCACAAAACAAAGCTCTTGCTCAGCTACAAGTTTCCTTGTTGATAAAAACAAGATTTTGTTGCTCAAGTTTGCAGCAAATCCAATGAAAGTAAATTGACTTCCTCTTCCAGGGCAAGTTTCCTGTCACGCAATTGCAGATACCAAGGATTTTGATTTAGGTTTATTATTGTCACATGTGCCAAGATACATGGAAAAGTTTATGTTTGTTTGTCATTCAATCAAATCAGATAAGACTATATTTGAACACATTCAAGCAAAACTCCAGCACTAAAGGTACATTGAAGAGAAAGATAAGAGTGCAAAGTTTTCAGCATCGTAGCATTCCAGTGACAAAGTCCAATATCTGCAATGAAGTAGGTTGGAGAATTGGGACTGTACCCTAGCTTTTAGAAGGACCATGCAGAAGCCTGACATGAGGGGAAGAAGAAGCTTTTCTTGAGTCCAGGGGTGCATGCTTTCAATCTTTTGTGTTTTCTGCCTGATGGGAGCAGGGAGAATGAGGAATGACTGGGAAGAGAGGAATTACTTTAATTATGTTGGTTGCCTTTCCAAGGCAGCAGGAAGTGTAGATGGAGACAATGGTGGGAAGTCTGGCATAGTCATGTCAAGAATGTTTTATTGTCATATGTCCCAGATAGAACAATGAAATTCATACTTGCTGCAGCACAATAGAATATGTAAACGTAGCATTAACCAAGAGAAAAAAGTTTGGTGTGTATATATACACACAGCCATACTCAATAAAACAAACAACAACAAACAATTATTATAGTGCAATAATAATAATAATAGTCTGTTGTAGTTCAGAACTTATTTGTTGTTGTGTTCAATAGACTGATGGCTGAAGGGAAGAAGCTGTTCCTGAACCTGGACGTTAGTTTTCAGGCTCCTGTACCTTCTTCCCAACAGCAACGGTGAAATGAGTGTGTGGCCAGGATGGTGTGGGTCTCTGATGATGCTGGCTGCCTTTTTAAGGCAGTGACTGCGATAAATCCCTTCGATGGTGGGGAGGTCAGATCGAGTGATGGAATGGGCTATGGTCACAACTTTTTGTAGTCTATTCCGTTCCTGGACGTTCAAGTTGCCGAACCAGGCCAAGATGGTTCGATCAGTCAATATGTTCTCCACCAGTAGAAGTTCAGGAGAATCCTCTTTGACATACCGAATCTCCGTAATCTTCTTGTAGATGTAGATGAGTCTACATCAACAACTCTCTGACAAACTCCAAAAAGACTCTTACATTTAAAAAAAAGTCCCAAGGATTGCCCAAACTCTTGTGAAATAACAAACTTAGTTTGGTGCCACAAGGAAGTATAGATGCTGGTTGCTTTACAAAAATCATAAACAAGAGTGTGCTAAACATAGAGCCGGTCGGTGTGAGCGGCCCGACCCCGGCCGGCCGGCCCCGCTTACCTTGGCTTTGCTCACATGCTCCCGGCTGCCATCCAGCTGGGCCCACACCTGCGAGGAGTCGGCCGCCCCGGGCACGAACGCGGCCAGAGGCAGCGGCAGCGGAAGCGGCGTCAACACGGCCAGTTCAACCTTGAAGAGTTCCTGGATTGCGGCCTTGTTGTGCTCCAGGTAGTCCTGCTTGTCCCGGGACACGGCGAACTCGTCGCTGACCGGGACCGGGACCGGGACAGGAACGTCGTCCAGGGCCTGGTACCGGAGGGCTGCGGCGGCGGTGGAAGGCCCGGGCCCGCAGGGTTGAGCCTGGGGCCCGCGTCCCGCCGCGACGGCCCACTCGCTGTGACGGCTGGCGGCCATGAAGGGACGGACTCAGGGAGGCACTCGGTCGCCGCTCTCCCTCATCGCCTGGTCGAAGGGCGGAGGACTGTGACGTCACCGCGTCCGGCGTCATGTTGTAAACACACACGCAGCCCCTTTCCAACCGGCGCCATGACGTCAACATACACGCGCAACCCCTTCTCAGCCGGCGCCATTACGTCAGCCCATCAGCGGCCGCCCGGCGCCATTACGTCAGCCCATCAGCGGCCGCCCGGCGCAATTACGTCAGCCTATCAACGGCCGCCCGGCGCATTGACATCAGCGTTCCAGTACGACCGGCGCCATGACATCAGTGTACCCGCACGCCCTGCGCCCTGACGTCCGGAGGGCGGCAGGTTGTGGAAAAGGGCGGGCTGTGGCCGCGCGCGTCTAAACCCGGGGCTTTCCGTTGATTCACCGCCGTCTCGTCACACCACACCTCACCTCACCACACCACAGGCTGCAGGTGTAAGGTAAGTGAGAGCACACTGACACACATGGCTACATACCGTCCCCACCATCACCCGCACCCCTCCAGAGCCAAGCACCGAGTGAGTGGTTGGTGGGGGGGGGGTGGGTTAACGCGGCGGGTCGGGCAGCATCTGTGGATGGCGGATCCATCTTCGCACTCAAGAGCCTTCTGGATTTGTAGTGGTGGATTTGCATGGCAGTGCTCTGCATATCGCCAGCTTGGATTTGCTCTGCATATCGCCAGCTTGGATGTGTTGTGCATACTAACGTGCTGTTAGTGCCCCCTTACAACTGTCTAGTGAAGGTGATTTGACTATTGTTGTCTAGTTTATTCCATTCCCTTAAGGTTCAAGTCAAGTCACGATAGTTTATTGTCATGTGTCCCTGTGATAGGACAATGAAATTCTTGCTTTGCTTCAGCACAACAGAACATAGTCGGCATGAATACAGAACAGATCAGTGTGTCCATATACCATTACATAGCAATGTTACAAAATTTTGAGATTTTGAAAATCAAGTCTGCAATTTATCCCATCCGATAAAGCATAAAAAGAAGTTTAATTTGACACCTAATTCACTTTCATATCTCAAGTATTTAAAAAGTTATGGCCATTTTCATACTTGGAAATTAGCATCTAGGGTGATTTCACGAAAGGTCACTGGAGCGTAGATCCGCACCCACGTGACCGAAAATCTGAAGCTGTGGAGGACATGCTAGTACATCCGGCCGTTTTCATTTTTTAGTGAATGGGAAAAACACGCACTTTCACACGGTCACGTTGCGGAAAAGTGACCTCGAAAACGGCCAGTGATTTTTCTATGAGCTGCAATTTGGACTGTGCCATAACTTCGGGGTGACCGAATGAGTTATCACAGCTACCTAAACTTGCAGTCCAAAAAAAAGATAGAAACTAAGGTCAATTCAAGAGGGAGCTGAAGGTGCAAATCCAGTGGAAATGCTTATCGGACATTTGCCATGGAGATTTAAAGATCCAAAATATCGGGAATTATCGCGTTTGCTGTAAAACACAGATTTTAATGCGCTGGAGAAGCCCTTTTTAATGTAAAAATAAACAGCCTACCTTCTGTTGTCCCCTGTATGAGATCCGGCCGGTGGTCGGGGGTTTAGAGGTTAATTTTTAAACTACTATAACAACTAGATAAAGCCCTTAAAAGTAATAATAGCTAAAGCGACGGAATCTTCCAGCGATTTTTCGTTAATAATTAACTAGGCTGAACATCCTCGATTTGAACAGCCTAGGGGAAATCGCGTTTTAAACCCACCCCCCTTCTAAACGGCGCCAAAATCGCGCACACGGGCTGGGACAGATTTTCAGCTACGCTTCAGGTAGGCTTTGCAACATACCTACATTATATAAATATATACACACATCAATAAATAAGCAGATAAAGTGCAAATAAACAGATAATGGGCTATTAATGTTCAGAGATTTGTTTCAGTTGAGTTCAATAACCTGATGGCTGTGGGGAATAAGCTATTTCTGAACCTGGACGTTGCAGTCTTCAGGCTCCTGTACCTTCTACCTGAAGGTAGTGGGGAGATGAGTGTGTGGCCTGGATGGTGTGGGTCCTTGATGATGCTGCCAGATTTTTTGAGGCAGCGACTGCAATAGATGGTAGGGAGGGCAGAGCCGATGATGGACTGGGCAGTGTTTACTACTTTTTGTAGTCTTCCGCTCCTGGGCGCTCAGGTTGCCGAACCAAGCCACGATGCAACCGGTCTTTCCCTCAGCTCCCTTTGATAAAGCAGCCTTGGCCTTAGGTCCCCCACTTTATTTCCTAGTGACTGTACGTTGGACAGTAGGATAGTAGGGAGAGGGAGCTGAAGTCCCCTCCACTTCAGCCTGACCTGTAGTCCTGCCCGACGGCCACGTTTCTTTACTCCATTGAGCCCTCTTTACAGGTACAGTACTTACGGGTCTCCGCGAGGTCGGGGAATCCCCTGAGATCGGGAATTCCCATACAGTCTACACCTCCAGCTCCGTTGCTACTGAGGGATCCTGCCCGACGACTTCGATTCCGGACTCCCTGAAGGCCTCCCCGGTGTTTGCAGGTAAGGTTCTTGCTGTAAGGAGCCTGCGCTCCTCCACAAGTTTGGGGAATCCCCTCTGACCGGGGGTTCCCTTACCGGCGCTAACCTTGGGGATTCCCTTACCGGCGCTAAGGTTCTTACAATGAATGAGTTCTTATAAATATCTGGCCTGGGGAATGGGGTATCTATTTGCATATCGATACTCTTTCTTGTTCTCCCTTCTGTTGAGTATGTTATTATCTATCTGCAGTTATTCCATGTTCTATACAGGTTCTAGGAACAAAATTAGTCGAACGAGTGGCCAGAGGAGGTAGTTGAGGCTGGGACTATCCCAACGTTTAAGAAACAGACAGGTACATGGATAGGTTGGGTTTGAAGGGATATGGGCCAACACAGACAGGTGGGACTAGTGTAGCTGTGACTCGTTGGCCGGTGTTGGCAAGTTGGGTCAAGGGGCCTGTTTCCACGCTGCATCACTCTATGACTATGACTGTCCACTCCGCCATTCAATCATTAGAACGTGGGCCGAGGTGCCTTTTCGTTTCATGTTGTGACCTAGATCCCATATCTACCTGTATTTATAACATATTGTGTAAAAAATATTACAGAAATTATATCTGAAACTCGTCAAGAAAAAACCTACACATATTTTTAATATATGGAGAAAAACCTCCAAAATGTTGTCAATTTCCCTAGTAGTAATCGTCCGATCAAAGCACGTTTGACATTGTGTCGGACGCCAATTGAGCAATCGTGCACTTTGTTTCAGGTCGGCAGAGAGCCCACTGGGATCATGGTGGACAGTATTTCGTCTGATTCTAGTGTGACGGAAGATTCCGAGGAAGGTTATGTGGTTTTCTGTGCAATACATGTCGTCAATACCCATAGCAAGGTCATTGCATTTAGTGAGAAAAGCTTTAAAAAGTCTCACGAATGTGCAGCTAAGTGGATAGAAGTGGAAGAAAGTCTGGAAAGCAAAGTCGCCGCTGAGGCGCTGCAACACAAACACGTCAGCCAATGCGTGGGACCGGTGAAACTTGAGGACGAAGGCCATGCAGCTGCTGGCGATGATGATGATGATGATGACCATTCTCATGGACATGGTGAAGCAACTGGAACTGGAAGGTACGATCTAATGTCAGAATTTATGAAAATGAACTCAATCATGAATAATGTCATTTTGATGCATCTTTTATATAATATGAGATCTTGAAGCTGAAGTTGAGGACTTGAACTTTGTCTTTCCTGAATAGATTAAATTAAAAGTTGTCACTAATGTAGCTATAATTTTATGAATTCACTAGGCTCAACTCGTAAAAGTAGGCTCAACGCTTCTGCCCTACCACTCTTCAGAGCCTCATACACATTCACACACAAAAGCGTTGTTGTGTGGAGATGCACTGGAGGCATTGAGCCACATAATGATTTACATGAGTGAGACCAAGTGCACGCTTGGCGATCGCATCGCCCAACACCTCCGCTCAGTTCGCAATAACCAATCTGATCTCCCGGTGGCTCGGCATTTCAACTCCCCCTCCCATTCCGAATCCGACCTTTCTGTCCTGGGCATCCTCCATGGCCAGAGTGAGTCCCACCACAAATTGGAGGAACAGCACCTCGTATTTCGCTTGGGTAGATTACACTTCAGCAGTATGAACATTGACTTCTCCAATCTCAGGTATTCTTCGCTTTCTCCCTCCTTCCCCTCCCCTTTCCAGCTCTTCCAGAAGACCATTGCCTCCGCCTCTTCCTTTCTTTTTCCCGCCCCCCCCCCCCCCCGACGTCAGTCTGAAGAAGGGTCTTGACCCGAGACGTCGCCTATTCCTTCGCTCCATAGATGCTGCCTCACCTGCTGAGTTTCTCCAGCATTTTTGTCTATCTTCGATTTTTCTAGCACCCGCAGTTCTTTCTTAAACATGCGTACGTGTATATTGCTCCAGTGATATGTTGATTTTGTCTTACATAATATAAAAAATGAAAATAGGTAAAATACTCCCTTATGCATTTTATCTCGTATTATTAGGAGGCAGCAGTGTATCCCGGGTTATCATGCCGAGTGCTATCGTCACTTCTGCAACATTACAACAATAAATCGAGCTATAGCAAGGTTTCGAAAGAAGAAAGGTAATGCTATCCACTTGCTGATAATTTTGTTTTACAACTGATTTAGGACATGCAAAATAATTATGTGAAAATCAGAAATTGACTGAGACGGACTGAATTGTTCTGTTATAAATTTCTAGTACATTTTCACATATTGTAACAGAAAGGGTTTCATAAACTTAGTTAGGTCAATGGCACAATTTCTGTCAATGATGTCAGCTTTGAAGTCAGTGATGTATAGAATGATGTATTAATTTTATCTTTGTAAAGTTATGATGTTGTGAACTGTGAAATAAAAACGTGTCACTATTATGGATGGGCATGAGAATGGGGACTGGACTTTGTGCCTTCCCCCAAACCATCTGGGGCAAAGCAACCAAGATTCATGTAAATAAACATTTTAACAAATATGCTATAGGCACTTAAATATAGTTTTGGATGATGCTCAAAGTTTGTTACTAATGGCCTTGAAAATATATGATAGGACTCGATCAACATTTATTCGTATTTATGGTCATATTCTATTTTGTGCAATGGAAATATATTTGAGATGTTGAATTATTTTACTTTTCTTTCTTTTACCTCTTCTAATTTTGTTCAATCCACAGACGCTGAAAAGCCCAAAGCAGGATCCTCTCAAGAAGCAGTTCCTGATGGCGAACCACATGAGTCGGCCCCAAAGAGACTGCTTCGGTCCATGGCATGTGATGGGCAACAAACAGCTACTGACCGCAGGCATGTCCCACCAGTGCAATGCATCATCTGTAAAGGCTCAAAGTACATTAAAGAACAAGCTACGGGTAAACGACAATCAGAGAAATTAGTACGATGCGAAACAAAACATGGGGGCCAGTTACTAACTGCTGCCACCTTGAAGCAAGATGAAGCATTGCTATTACACATAAGAGACAAGAATCTTGTAGCTATGGAAGCAAGATACCATAAATCATGCTACCTTAGATACACAAGAGTTGTCATAGATTTTGCAAACATTATTAAACAAGATAATCAGCAGCAGGTGTATGAGAAGTCCTACTCTAGTTTCTGCAAGAGTGTCGTTGAGGAAAGAATCATCCGTGGCAAAGAGATCTTAAGACTTGCTAAACTTAACCAACTTCTCATCAAGGAGATTCGAGAAGTTGAGGGCCTGGATGCATCATCTCACAAGGCAGGCCACTTGAAGGCAAGGTTGAAGAAATCCTATCCTGTCTTATGTTTTACAAGGCTATCCAGGCAAGTAGAAAGTGATATTGTATTTGTAGAATCACTTGCTGTTGAAGAGCTGGTTGAAGGTGTGCGAGTTAATTCAAATGAGGACGGTGAGAGCAGCAAAATTGTTGGTGAAAATCAACAAGGTGGATCATCGTCCCATCACCTCAGAGACATGTTTCATGCAGCCCACATAGTGCAGAACAGCATCGTCAACTCGCCAAACCCCATCCAATGGCCCTTAACTTCTGCAGACTCAACATTAGATAAGGCTGAAGAGATTGTCCCAACTGAGCTGTACAACTTTTTGGCATGGACCACCGGAGCGAGCAGTCAGCCCAAAGAATCTGGGAAAGTTGTTGTTCCTGACGAGCTGCATCACCGTCTGTTGTCAGTTGCCCAGGATGTCATGGACCTGAAAAGGAAGGATACTCCTTCCATGGAAAACTGACCGTGAGAAGTCAAATACAGGCGCCTGAAAGTCTTACCCTTCCACCACGTTTCCAGACAAAATGGAAGCGCATCCCATCGTACTTGAGGTTTGTAGGTGACTGAGAGCTCCAAGGTAATGAGCAATCATTTCAACCAACCTGGTTAAAGCTTTTGCCATTGCACACGCCGACCATGCTGCCAGATGTAAAGGCTTGGCGGAATAAAACTATTCAGTGTCTTTGGAGTATGTTTATTATATTCGGATCAAGGTGACAATCTGACATTGGTGACGAGGATGTACTAGTAAATGTTTAGGAAAGAACTGCAGATGCTGGTTTATAACGAAGGGACACAAAATGCTGGAGTAACTCAGTGGGACGGGCAGCATCTCTGGAGAGGAGGAATGGGTGATGTTTCGGGTGGAGACCCTTCTTCAGACTGGTCTTGTAATTGTTTAAGAAAGAACTGCAGATGCTGGAAAAATCCAAGGTAGACAAAAATGCTGGAGAAAATCAGTGGGTGAGGCAGCGTCTATGGAGCGAAGGAATAGGTGACGTTTCAGGTCGAGGGTCTTGACCCGAAACCTCACATATTCCATCGCTCCATAGACGCTGCCTCACCCGCTGAGTTTCACCAGCATTTTTGTCTACCTTTGTAATTGTTTAGTACAGTTTTTGAAGCAGATAATAATAATAATATCTTTTATTGTCATTGCACATGGGTGCAACGAGATTTGGTATGCAGCTTCCATCCAATGTCATAACTTAAAACAACTAATAAAATTTATATACCCCGAGAAACATGGTTTATAAAAAAAACAAGAACAGTAAAACAGTCTAAAGTGCAAATGTGTCTGTGCTGGGTCAATGTGCGACGTGACCATCTGAGGGAGACAGTTCATGGGGGTGGGGGGCACTCAGCAGGGCCGGTTCAGAGCAGCTTTAGTTCTGGGGATGAAGCTGTTCCTGAGTCTGGAGGTGCGGGCATAGAAGGCCTTGTAACGTCTCCCGGAAGGTAGGAGTTCGAACAGACTATTACAGGGGTGTGAGGAGTCTGGATGCTGACGGCTTTCTTGAGGCACCATGTGTAGTAGATGCCCTCCAAGGCTGGTAGTTGTGACACAATAATCTTCTGCGTTCTGTGTACGACGTGCTGAAGAGCTCTCCTCTCCGCCTCCGTGCAGCTGAGATACCACACAGAGATGCCATATGTTAGTATGCTCTCTGTGGTGCAGCGGTAGAAGGTTGTCAGCAGCTTTTGGGGCAGACCAGTCTTTTTTAATGTTCTCAGGAAGAACAGTCGTTGCTGTGCCTTCTTGACCAGCGCAGCGGTGTTGGTGGACCATGTGAGTTCCTCTGCAATGTGTGTGCCCAGAAACCTAAAGCTGGACACTCTCTCCACACTCCCCGTTGATGGGGATTGGAGCGTATTCCCCTTTATGTGTCCTCCTGAAGTTGATTATCAGCTCCTTGGTCTTGGAGGTGTTTAGGGTTTTAATGAAGCAGCTGGAATTAGAAGTTTGAATTCATTCGACCCGAGTGGAAGAGCGAGTGTGGTGAGAGGCATGGTCAGAGGAATTTGATGTTGATGCAGAGAACCTTGGCAACGCCAGTGTAGCTCACGCGACGGAGAGCATTGTTATTGTACAGTGCTGGAGCTTCAGTTTAGGAGACTTTCAAGATGCTTCCTGAGACAAGAAGCAAAGCAATTTATGCAATGGCTGTTGCTGCTTTCAAGAACCATTACGTGGTGCAAACAAAAGATACATTTCAACGACATGTATTTGTCCAGACGACACAGAGAGAGGAGGAAAGCATTGTTCAGTTTGTAACAAGATTGTGTTCTGTTTCTGTGAGTTGTTGCTATGGCGCTGTTGGAGAATCAAATCGGGGATCAGGTTGCACAAAGTTGCATATCAAATGGCTTGAGACACTTGTTTAGTTTAGAGATACAGTGTGGAAACAGGCTCTTCGGCCCACCGAATCCGTACCGACTGGCAATCCCCGCAAATTAACGCTATCCTATTCACGTTAAGGACAATTTACACTTATACCAAGCCAATAAACCTACAAACCATTGTAGTGTGGGAGGAAACTGAATATCTCAAGAGAAAACCCAGATAGGACACGGGGAGAACGTACAAACTGTACAGACAGCACCCGTAGTTGGGATAGAACCTGAGTCTCTGGCACTGTAAGGCAGCAACTCTACCACTGCGCCATCTTGGTAGGAGAAAGGTGACACACTAACATTAATGGAAACACTGACAATTGCCTGTAAATTTGAAGCTATGGAAACACAGTTTCTGACCATGAGATTGGATGGAAATAGGTGTCTACTGGCACGAGCAACGGACATGGACATGGGCGTCTGAAGAAGGGTCTCGACCCGAAACGTCACCTACTCCTTTTCTCCATAGATGCCGCCTCACCCGCTGAGTTTCTCCAGCATTTTCTGTCTACTTTGGACATGGTAAGGGTCATTCCAAAGCTGAAAAATGACTGAGTGTTTTAGTTGTGGAAATTTGGACCTTTTGCCAAGAATCCACGCTGCGAATCGACATCATGGGTCAAAGTCCAGTTGTAATAGTACCAAAACCAAATAGAGAGATAAGGCTTTGCATAGACATGAGACAATAATACGAGATAGACCCCATACCTACTGTCGATCAGGTCCTGCAAGTGTTATTTGCAAGCAAATTACTTTCAAAGCTAAAGTGGGGTTATCATCAGTTGGAGTTAGACCTGGAGTTAGACACATTGTGGACTCTACCGATATAAGAGGTTGTTTAGAGTCAATCAGCACCAGATATTTACCAATATGTAATTGAAAAGGTTAATCAAGGGATTTGTGGCGCCTTCATAGCAAAAGGATTTGAGTATAAGAGCAGGGAGGTTCTACTGCATTTGATACAGTGCCTTGGTGAGACGACACCTGGAGTATTGCGTACAGTTTTGGTCTCCTAATCTGAGGAAAGACATTTTTGCCATAGAGGTAGTACAGAGAAGGTTCACCAGACTGATTCCTGGGATGGCAGGACCTTCATATGAAGAAAGACTGGATAGACTCGGCTTGTACTCGCTAGAATTTAGAAGATTAAGGGGGGGGTCTAATAGAAACGTACAAAATTCTTAAGGGGTTGGACAGGCTAGATGCAGGAAGATTGTTCCCGATGTTGGAGAAGTCCAGAACAAGGGGTCACAGTTTAAGGATAAGGGGAAAGTCTTTTAGGACCGAGATGAGACAAACATTTTTCACACAGAGAGTGGTGAATCTGTGGAATTCTCTGCCACAGAAGGTAGTTGAGGCCAGTTCATTGGCTATACTTAAGAGAGAGTTAGATGTGGCTAAAGTGGACTTCTGGACAGAAGTGAAGGGGGCGCTGTTCTGGCGGCAGCCATGGCAGCAGCACGTCAGCCTTTCAATTTTATTTTTTATTTTTAGTATGTTTTAAAGTGTGTATTTAGTGAGGTTTTTTGTGTTTTGTGTGGGTGGTGTAAGGGGGAAACCGCTTCGGTCGCCTCCTCCATGGAGAGGCGACTTTTTCCAGGTCGCCTCCCCCGTGGCCTACCATCAAGGATCGGCGAGGTCTTTCCCGGAGACGTGCCCGGGGCTTCAGCGGCAGGCGCAGCGTGGACTCGGCGTGGAGCGGGTGAGCCCTCGCTGGGGCTCGCCGGTGGGGAGTGCTCCGTTTCACTGGCCCGGGGCAGCCGGCAGCCTGAAGTCGCTGCCTGAAGCCGCGGTCTGCAGAGTTCCAGCTGCTGCGGCGTCTACAGCCCGGGATCCCTCGTGGGGGACCCGGGGGAAGAAGAAGCCGCCATTGCCGGCCCACGGATAACTTCTACCGCGGGCCCGGCATGGACTTACCATCACCCCTGGAGGGGAGCTTCGACCGCCGGCCCTGCAGTCTACGGTGCTTCTGGCTGCGGCAGGGACTTTAAATCTCAACCGCCGGCCTGCGGCCTACACAATCTTGAAGCCGCGGTCTCCGGTGAGGAAAGACCGATCCTGGACTGGACTCTGGACTCTGGTCTTGTCCACGGGGGGGAGGGGGGCGGGGGGGGGGGGGGGGAATGGAGGAGGACGGCCAACATTTTTTGTGCCTTCCACCACAGTGATGAATGCTGTGGTGGATGTTTATGTTACATGTTGTGTCCTGTTTATGCATTTTATTATTTTGTTAACCCATCTTTATGCTTTGTATGGAACTGATTTTTAAATTATGTAAAGCACTTTGGGGTCAATGAAAATTGACTATAAATGTGCTATATAAATAAACTTATTATTATTATTATTATTATTAAAGGGATCAGGGGGTATGGAGAGAAGGCAGGTACAGGATACTGAGTTGGATGATCAGCCATGATCATATTGAATGGCGGTGCAGGCTCGAAGGGCCGAATGGCCTACTCCTGCACCTAATTTCTATGTTTCATGCCCACGTTGGTTTTGCATACAGCCTGTCACCGCTGGCGACTCGCCAGAAGCTACACGAGACGGTCCAGCCACAAGAGCTCAATAACAACTCCAAGGTCAGACACACTAATTGTTATCTGCAATTGTTATATGATTGGTGAGAATGTAGGTAAAAGAGGCTTCTGGAATAGCTAAGTGTCCTTTGTTCTTTGCTTTCTGTCGTGGGATTCAGGAGATCCTACAGATTCCTGGAACTGCAATAAATTATGTTTTTTTTCATTCATTCATACACAATACATACAGGTAGGTAGATTAAGACATCACACAGAACATAAATAACATATAAATTATGCAAGACAGTCAAAAGAAAAAGACACTAACAATTTGTCAGAATATATAAGAAACTAGAGAAGCTGGCAAGCTTTTTTTTTATGATTACATCTATGTTCTGGCCCCAGGTCAGGTTATCTGAGATGTTTATGCAAGTAATTTGAAACTGCCAACCCACCAATTAAACGGATATGTGATCCCCTTACTTCCCCTTTCTGAGTCAACCATTAATTCCTTGATTTTGCTCATGTTGAGAGGTTGTTGAAGCACCACTCGACCAGATGTTCTGTCTCACTGCTGTACACTGAATCACCACCACTCGTGATTCAGCCAACCACAGTGGTGTCATTGACGAATTTGTAGAGGGCGTTGCAGCTGATCCCAGCCGTACAATCATGAAATTCCTCAGCACGTACTCTGAGAAATAACAATAGACAATAGGTGCAGGAGTAGGCCATTCGGCCCTTCGAGCCAGCACCGCCATTCAATGTGATCATGGCTGATCATCCCCAATCAGTACCCCGTTCCTGCCTTCTCCCCATATCCCCTGACCACTATTTTTAAGAGCCCTATCTAGCTCTCTCTTGAAAGCATCCAGAGAACCAGCCTCCACCGCCCTCTGAGACAGAGAATTCCACAGACTCCTCCATTACCTCCTGGCATGGCGCAGTTTCCACGAACCCATTTATTACAATGGCAATTGTGAGAAAAAAAGTTAAGAAAAATATGTTATTCAACATCTTTTATTTATAAATTCTTTTCTGCTTTGTGCGATCCTTGTTTTTCAAATTCAAGGATATTGACACACTTTGACAGCAGGGGGCAGGGCTCATCTACAGAATGGTAACTTGTTCTCCTGATGGAAAAAAGTGAATTTCAAGCACAAGCACTTTGTGTATAAAAGGGAAGTAATTTTGAAAATAATTTATTTCTGCAACTGGAATTTTCTGGAGTATTGTAGTTTGCTTTTTGCTTTTGAGATGCTTTTACTGTGGAAAACAGTAGCTGAATTGTGGGAAGCGTGGGGTAGTTAAACCAGACAATGTAGTCAAGGTTTGTCTACTCAGCTCTCCAGATAATAAGATCTTTGGATGCCTTGCCAGAATTCATACATTCCACAGGCGTTGGAGCTCTTAAAGGGGCTGACGTTTGCTGGTCTTTAACTTTATTTTGTAGTTAGAAACAGAAAATAGGTGCAGGAGGAGGCCATTCGGCCTTTCGAGCCAGCACCGCCATTCATTGTGATCATGACTGATCATCCCCAATCAATAACCCATGCTTGCCTTCTCCCCTTATCCCTTGATCCTCTGGTTCTCTGGATGCTTTCAAGAGAGAGCTAGATAGGGCTCTTAAAAATAGCGGAGTCAGGGGATATGGGGAGAAGGCAGGACAGGGGTACTGATTGAGGATGATCAACCATGATCACATTGAATGGCGGTGCTGACTCGAAGGGCCAAATGGCCTACTCCTGCACCTATTGTCTATTGTCTATTGATCCCACTAGCCCTGAGAGTATCTACTAGCCCCTAGAGCCCTATCTGTTCTTATCCTTCAGCCTAAATTCCCTTTTAACAACACGACGAGCATTAATGCAGTAAGATAGACTCAATGGTAGTAGATGCAAAATGCTGGTGTAACTCAGCAGGATAGACAGCATCTCTGGAGAGAAGGAATGGGCGATATTATCAGCATGGATCTCAGTCATTCAGAATTTTATTGATGTAAATTTTAAAAGTGTATAATCTCTTCCCAATCCTTGCGTTAACTTGCACTTAAGACTTGACAGATACAGCGCTGAAACAGGCCCTTCGGCCCACCGAGTCCGTGCCGACCTGCACATCATACACTACCACTATCCTATATACTCTGGACTATTTATAATTTTACTGTAGCCGATTAACCTGTACGTCTTTGGTGTGTGGGAGGAAGCTGGAGCACCCGGAGAAAACCCACACAATCGCAGGGAGAACGTAAAAACTCCATAAAGACAGCACCCGTGGTCAGGATCGAATCCTGGCACTGCAAGCCAGCAGCTCTAAGGCTGCACCACAGTGCCTCTCTTGTCCAGTCTAGTTAAACTGCTCTCCCTGTTTTTGACTGATCTGGTCCTGTTGCTGTCTTGTTAACAACTACTTGCTAAACCAAAAGAAGTCCCTTAAAAACCTAAACCTATACTTTAAAACACGAACCTGCAGTATCCAGTTAGCAATTGTAGATTTCAAATGAAGGCTGCAGTATCCCTGGTTTCCAAGTGGTGGCGCAGTTTAGTGTAACAATTTAAAATGTTCAGCAGTGCTAGCAGCAAGATTGTGCAGTACAGCGAATGGTAGGGACTTGTTGCCAGAGGTGGTGGTGGAGGCAAATATTATGGTAGTGTTTATGAGGCTTTTAGATAGACTCATGATATGCAGGAAATGGAGGATATGGATAATGTACGAATGAACAAAGGAGATTATTTTAACTTTGCATCATGTTCAGTACAGACATTCTTGTCCCTTTGGTTACTTTTAGTCTGTTTTAGTTGATCTTTAGTTGTTGTATTATGGTGGGGGGGGAATTTACAAAAATCTCTTCCCCCGACAGAGATGCTACTTTTTCTGAGTTTCTCCAGCTTTTTTGTGTAACCTTCGATTCTCCAGCATCTGCAGTTCCCTCTTAAACACTTCTTGTCCCTTTGTTGCTTTTAGTCTGTTTTAGTTGATCTTTAGTTGTTGTGTTATGGTGGGGGGGGGGGAATTTACAAAAATCTCTTCCCCCGACGGAGATGCTACTTTTCCCGATCGTATCTCCGTCTGCACTGCGGCCTAACATCGTGGAGCTGGCGGATCAACTTCGGGAACTCCAGCTGCAGTAGCTTCGACCGCCCCGATCGCGGGAGCATCGATCACCAACTGCGGAAGCTTCAAACACCCCGATTACGGATATTTCGCTTGCCCCGCCCGTGGGAGTAAAGGAGGAAGAAGGTAAAAGTTATTCGCCTTCCATCACAGTGAGGAGCGCGAGATCACTGAAAGCAAGATGGATGCTGCCTGCGCTGGTGGGGACTCGGAGGGATTGCCGTGAGGGCGGTGGTCTCAGTGTTTGCGGGGATGTCGCTCCACGTCGCACTACTGGATTCTGGTGCGAGTTTGGATGGCTTTCTGAATGTTCGGGTGGACAGGGACTGCAGAGAGAGCGACAAGTGCAAGTCTGGTCACATCACGGTGAAGGGGCGTGTGTGTGTGACACGGACATTGAACTGATGGTTGTGGGTCTCCGCTGTTGCTGTGTGCCGAGGGATTCTCACACGCCGCTGTGGTGGCTGTTTATGTTTAATTTCTATGTAATATTGTGTCTTGCTGCTTTTTTTTGTTGTGACTATGGCAAATCAAATTTCATTGTACCTTAGGATATACGTGACAATAAAGGACTATTGAACTATTGGGCATTGTGGGCGGCAGGACCTGTTCTTGTGTGGTATTTTGTCTATGTTCTTTGATAGGGAAGCATTGCACGGTCCAACTGAATGGATTATCATGGGGCAACAAGGCCATGCCCATCCTTCACAACACTGGAGAGAGGTAGAACCTCAGCATGTGATGATACTTGGTGTTTGTGTTTGTGTACCATGGGGAGAAGGCAGGAACGGGGTACTGATTGGGGATGATCAGCCATGAGCACATTGAATGGTGGTGCTGGCTCGAAGGGCCAAATGGCCTACTCCTGCACCTATTGTCTATTGTCTATTGATTCCACTAGCCTTGAGAGAATCTACTAGCCCCTAGAGCTCTATCTGTTCTTATCCCTTACAGCCTAAATTCTGGAGTATTGTAGTTTGCTTTTTGCTTTTGAGATGCTTTTACTGTGGAAAACAGTAGCTGAATTGTGGGAAGCGTGGGGTAGTTAAACCAGACAATGTAGTCAAGGTTTGTCTACTCAACTCTCCAGATAATAAGATCTTTGGATGCCTTGCCAGAATTCATACATTCCACAGGCGTTGGAGCTCTTAAAGGGGCTGACGTTTGCTGGTCTTTAACTTTATTTTGTAGTTAGAAACATAGAAAATAGGTGCAGGAGGAGGCCATTCGGCCTTTTGAGCCAGCACCGCCATTCATTGTGATCATGACTGGTCATCCCCAATCAATAACCCGTGCCTGCCTTCTCCCCATATCCCTTGATTCTCTGGTTCTCTGGATGCTTTCAAGAGAGAGCTAGATAGGGCTCTTAAAAATAGCGGAGTCGGGGGATATGGTGAGAAGGCAGGACAGGGTACTGATTGGGGATGATCAGCCATGATCACATTGAATGGCAGTGCTGACTCGAAGGGCCAAATGGCTTACTCCTGCACCTATTGTCTATTGATTCCACTAGCCCCGAGAGTATCTACTAGCCCCTAGAGCCCTATCTGTTCTTATCCTTCAGCCTAAATTCCCTTTTAACAACACGACGAGCATTAATGCAGTAAGATAGACTCAATGGTAGTAGACACAAAATGCTAGTGTAACTCAGCAGGATAGACAGCATCTCTGGAGAGAAGGAATGGGCGATATTATCAGCATGGATCTCAGTCATTCAGAATTTTATTGATGTAAATTTTAGAAGTGTATAATCTCTTCCCAATCCTTGCGTTAACTTGCACTTAAGACTTTACAGATACAGCGCTGAAACAGGCCCTTCGGCCCACCGAGTCCGTGCCGACCTCCACATCATACACTAACACTATCCTATATACTCTGGACTATTTATAATTTTACTGTAGCTAATTAACCTGTACGTCTTTGGAGTGTGGGAGGAAGCCGGAGCACCGGGAAAAACCCACACAATCGCAGGGAGAACGTAAAAGTTTGGGCCGAAACGTTGCCTATTTCCTTCGCTCCATAGGTGCTGCTGCACCCGCTGAGTTTCTCCAGCATTTTTGTCTACCTTCGATTTTCCAGCATCTGCAGTTCCTTCTTAAACACCAAAAAACAACAAGCAGGATAACATTATTTCTTCATTCTCATCCTTCCATTAAAGTACAGATATTCATCAGTGAAACCTTGAAAAAATAGTTAACATTACTTCTATGAAGTGATAAACTGCAAGAAATGTTTGTCAAACAACCATCAAAGTTGCCCAGAAAATCAAAAATCACTCTCATGGTTAATAGCAATTAAGGAAGAAGAATGAGGGATGATAAAATAACAAAAAAGCAATTAATGAGGAAGAAATATAATTTATTATCTCAATTAAACTAATTCATATTTCTACCGCTTGACTGGGAGGCTAATGTAACTAAAGTAAAACATAGATGCCGTATTAATATTATAAATAATATTTAAATATATGATGCTACTCCATTTTATTGGTCTAAATTAAAACCAGATGGCATGAAGATGCTTGAATTCCTCAAAATTACTGTCCACAGTCTATGATTAATATGGTGAGAAACTTCAAGTGGTGCCAACAGAATGGGAGACATGGGAATGCCAAATGGTAGTTAGTAAAGCTACGATAGTAGAGCATGGCGTACAGCGATACTGAATAACACTTCTCATATAACATATAACAATTACAGCACGGAAACAGGCCATCTCGGCCCTATAGTACGTTAACATTTTCACAAAGTCTGAAATAAAATTATAAATACTATAAAAATCCTAATTTGAGGAAGGACATTCTTGCTATCGAGGGAGTGCAGCGTAGGTTTAAAAGGTTAATACCCGGGATGGTGGGACTGTCATATGCTGAGAGAATGGAGCGGCTGGGCTTGTACACTCTGGAGTTCAGAAGGATGAGAAGATATCTCATTGAAACATATAAGATTGTTAAGGGCTTGGACACGCTAGAGGCAGGAAACATGTTCCCGATGTTGGGGGAGTCCAGAACCAGGGGCCACAGTTTAAGAATAAGGAGGAAGCCATTTAGAACGGAGACGAGGAAACACTTTTTCTCACAGAGAGTGGTGAGTCTGGAATTCTCTGCCTCAGAGGGCGGTGGAGGCAGGTTCTCTGGATGCTTTCAAGAGAGAGATAGATAGGGCTCTTAAAGATAGTGGAGTCGGGGGATATGGGGAGAAGGCAGGAACGGGGTACTGATTGTGGATGATCAGCCATGATCACATTGAATGGCGGTGCTGGCTTGAAGGGCCGAATGGCCTACTCCTGCACCTATTGTCTATTGTCTATATAGTCACATGTGATTAAGGTAGAAATTGAGTTGTCACAAACTAATATATCGAAACAAAAACCCTAAAGGTCTTACCTTTGAACATTTACGTGAAGGCCAGAGAGTTTGTTGGGCTGTAATTATGGCTCAGTATGCTCTTGAAATCTTGGCTATCATGCAATAAAAAATAACAGTTACAGGATATTCATTTCTGTGAGAGCTGACTCACTGTCTGCTGTAATTCCCATGTTGAAATTTGCTTGCATGAACATTGGAAAGTTTCAGTTAGTTTTGTAGTCTAATAACAAATGGGAATTATTTTCTCTTTAAATTAGGACAGGGGGGGAAGATGTAAGCCTTTGTCTTTTAATATGTACACACTGAGGAACTGTCAAGCTCCTGAGGGATGCTACACTCTCAATTGACTAACCAACCCAAAACTAGAGTGCTTTGCTTTAAGGTGAGAGGGGCAAAGTTTAAAGATATGCGGGACACATTGTGGGCTGAAGGGCCTGTTCATGTGCTGTAGTGTTTTATGTTATATGTAAGTATTAAAATGATACTCCCTGTCATCTGACTTACTTTGATTTATCGATTGAAAGATGCAGCATGGAAACAGGCCCTTTGGCCCATCGAGTCAATGCTGTCCAAATTTTCACACTAGTTCTATGTTACACCACTTACTCATCCACTCACCTGCACACTGGGGCAATTTACAGAGACCATTTGAGCTACAAACCCACACGTCTTTGGGATGTGGGAGGAAAATGGAGGAAACCCATGCGGTCACAGGAGAATGTGACCTCAGCACCTGAGCTCAGGATCGAACTGGGGTCTCTGGAACTGTGAGGCAGCAGTTCTACCAGCTGCACCATTGTGCCACATGATAGAATTGCATCTCCAACAGAGGTGATTTTCTAGACATCCCTAAGATGTTCTATTTGGATTGAGTTGCATTTCCTAGTCCAAGATCATTACATAAAGGAAATAATCAGCTCGTATTATTTGGGAGTCTTAACAGTTTGGTCAGTACAACATTTTGCTTCACATTGGAAATGCTTATAGAGCAATTCTTCAATGTTTGTCCAAGATCATCTCTTCCAAGCTTTAAGCATTGAATGCCAGTCTCAAACAGATGGCCTCTGCTTACAGAGTTCCAAGAATATAAATAGTGGGGAGTTGAAGAGTGTCCAGCTTTTCCTCATTTACACACAGCATCTGCCCACATTTCCTGCAAAATTATGACTATAATAAAACGCTTCCATGTTCCAACCATTTTATCCTTTAAATGCTGAAGATTCACGGAGTAGGGGAGAGGGGTGGAATTGAGTCGGGTGGAGTAGTGGTGATATATTAACCCTTGATTACATGGTTCACGGTATAGTATACACAATAGATAAATATCAACAAATAGCGTATTGTACAACCAGTGATTTTTTGAAGACAGCCAAAATTGCTGGAGATACTCAGTGGGTGCGGCAACATCTATGGAGCGAAGGAAATAGGCGACGTTTCGGCCTGAAACCCTTCTTCAGACTGATGCAGGGTGGTGGGGGGGGGGGGGTGGGGGGGGGGGGGGGGGGGGGGGGAGAAGAAAGAAAGAAGCGTCTCCAGTAACTGCAGTTCCTTCTTGAACATTTTATCTACTCCACTGCGATATCTCCTCAAGGTATGCCTACTTTGAAGAAGTTCTCCTCCTCCTCTTCCTTTCTTCTTTCCGCCCCCACCCCCCCTCACCCTGCATCAGTCTGAAGAAGGGTTTCGGCCCGAAACGTTACCTATTCCCTTTGCTCCATAGATGCTGCCGCACCCGCTGAGTTTCTCCAGCATTTTTGTCTACCTTCAATTCTCCAGCACCTGCAGTTCCTTCTTGAATAGTGATTTTTTGTGTTGTGAGATATGCTTACAACTAGTCCACTACATTCCATTGCAAAACCCCAAGTGCTGGAATAACTCAGTGGGCCAGGTTGCATCTCTGGAGGACATGAATAGGCAATGTTTAAGGTCAGGAGTGTGTAGGAAGGAACTGCAGATGCTGATTTAAACCGAAGATAGACACAAAACGCTGGAGTAACTCGGCGGGACTGGCTGCATCTCTGGAGAGAAGGAATGGGCGACGTTTCGGCTCGTGACCCTTCTTCAGACAGGTCAGGACCTTGTTCAGATTCCAGCATCTGCAATTCCTTGTGTCTACACTCCATTGTATTTTGGCTGTGGAACATTTTTAAGTCAATGCGGAGAGTTTCCGTGTAATTAACTTTTGGTAAACGTCCAAGAAATGACACATCATTAGAGGCCATGACAATTGCAATGTTGGAGTATTTGAAAGATAGTCCTGTAAGAAATACATGAGTGGGTTTGAGTCAGAATGGTGATGAAAGGGGAGGAGGGAACACATCTTATGTGGCTAGATTGTGCATAATTCTTTTAACTATAGCTCATATTAAGAGAAAAACTGATTTTGAAACTTCTATGACTATCAATTCACTAAGGTAGAACATTTCAATATCTTCATACCTCCAGATTAAAATAATAAGGTAATTAATTATGCTTTAAAAAAGGTGATTTAGATTGTGTCAGTAGTTGTAAAAGTTGAAAATTATGTAAAATTCCAGATGATACTGGGGGTATGGAGAGAAGGCAGGAACAGGATACTGAGTTGGATGATCAGCCATGATCATATTGAATGGCGGTGCTGGCTCGAAGGGCCGAATGGCCTACTCCTGCACCTATTGGCCCACAGAGGACGCAGTCTCAACAACACTGAACCTCGTGTTGTCACATCTCGATCGGAAAAACACCTATGCCAGGATCCTCTTCATAGACTTCAGCTCCGCTTTCAACACAATCATCCCGCAGCAGCTGGTGGAGAAGTTGGAGCTGTTGGGGGTTGATGCTGGCACATGTAGCTGGGTCCTGAACTTCCTGTCGCAGCGGCAGCAGACAGTCAGGGTGGGCAGTAGGACATCAAAAACCATAGCCGTGAGCACTGGCTCACCCCAAGGCTGTGTCCTAAGCCCCCTTCTGTTTAGTCTGCTGACACACGACTGTACTGCCAGACTCAATAACAACTTCATCAGCAAGTTCGCTGATGACACAACAGTGGTGGGTCTCATCTCTGGACAACGATGAATCGGCGTACAGGATGGAGGTGGAGCTGCTCACAGGTTGGTGCAAATCCCAGAACCTCATTCTTAACGATTCCAGGAGATGGTGGTTGACTTCAGGAGGGCGGGGTGTCTATCACCATGCACCTCTGCACATCGACGGAGCTGATGTGGAAAGGGTCAGCAGCATGAAGTTCTTAGGACTACACCCTGTCTGATGACCTGACGTCCACGGCCAACACCACAGCTCTGGTCAAGAGAGCCCAGCAGCGACTTCACCCCCCTCCGAAGACTACGGAAAGCAGGCCTCCCCACCACACATCTACGGACTTTTTACAGGGGGACTGTCGAGAGCACACTGACATACGGCATAACTTCCTGGTTCGGGTAGCTGCAAGGCGTACGAACGGCACCAACTGGACAGGATAGTGAAGACCGCAAGCAGGATTATTGGTGCTCCACTCCCCTGTGGCTGATTGGACATATACAAGAAGAGATAGCATCAACAGAGAGATCTCCATCATGAAAGACCCTTACTCGCATGACTTTTTCACCATCCTCCCTCTGGGAAGAGGTACATTTCAATCATCTTCAAAACCAGCAGGATGCTCCTCAGCTTCTTCCCACAGGCTAATAAGACTGTTAAATGAACTTTCCCCCCTGCCAAGTATCGCGCAAAACACCCCACACTACAGCAGTGCCACTGTTGTGCCATTGTGTCGGAACGGCTGTTGAATGTTATTGAATGTTATTAGAGGGTTAAATTGTTCATGACATGTATTTTAATTTTAATTGCTATTTATTTTGTAACGAAAACTGAATGGACACTGGTTGAGAAACGTTTTTTTGTTTCCTCTGAGTATGCGAATACTCAGGAAATGACAATAAAGATTTACAATTACAATTACAATTACAATTATTTTCTATGTTTCTATGTTTCTATGATACAGGGAGCATTGAACAAAAGTAAAGACCACCATTGTGAATCAAAATGTCATTAACAAATCTCAGTGGGTATGGGGAGAAGGCAGGAACGGGGTGCTGATTGGGGATGATCAGCCATGATCACATTGAATGGCGAATTTGTCTATTGTCTAAATAATAAAAAATCAAAAGGCAGCTAAATCACTGGGATAAACTGTAATCATCAGTGCTCTTAAAAGAATCAGGATATGATGAACAATTTATTATTTATCTTAATTCTTCCATATTTGCAATGAGCAAAGTAATATATATATATAAGAATTATATTCTATCAACATACATAAAATACCAACTGCAACCTTCATTATATTTATTAGTGATTGATTGCAATGGTGAGCTTTTGGGGAAACCACATACTACAGTGTTCTTTGGGAATCAGCATTTTATATATAGTTACTGAGATTACAGAAAAACAATCATAAGTGATTAATGGTGCGAAGAAAATATGTATAATTTTAAATCTCTCTGTATATTTTCAGCTGTGTACTCTCCATTGAACCAGCAGAGGGCAATGGTACGCTGAAAAATGTAAAAATGCTTGAAAATACATCGACCAAGAAATATTGTCACTTCCTGAGTCCCTTTTCAGTGTTTGTTCAGTGTCAGTGGTTTGTGATCACATTGGCTTCTGCTCATCTAACCTGGCCCCTCACCAGCCACGTGGAGTAGCCGAAGATAGGCACAAAAAGCTGTAACTCAACGGGACAGGCAGCATCTCTGGAGAGAAGAAATGGGTGACGTTTCGGGTCGAGACTCTCTAATCCCGTGTCCCCACCACTACTCCTCTGGGCATTGACACTGACTTCCTATTTCCCTTTGTATGCTCTGTACTGCCACAGCCAATGCATCAGGCCAGCTCAGTAATGCCTGACCGCTTGTGCCTTGGTTAGAGTTTAACGTGCTCTGCTAGATGGGTCCTGCTGGTGGAGTAGAATGTGCTCAGGGATTGTGGATCCTACAACTTGCCTACAGACCCAACAAATCAACATTGGATGTGATCTTGCTCGCTTTCTACTCTGCGCTGGACCACTTGGACAATAAAAACGGCTACATCAGACGGTTGGACATCTACTTCAGCTTGTTCAACACCAGCATCTCCTCCAACCTTATAAAACTCAGTCTTTGCTCATCCCCACGTAACTGGATACGTGATTTCCACATTGGCAGACCTCAGTCAGTAGGAATTGTCGACAACACTTCCTCCTCCATAGCCACTACCTTGGCATCTCAAGGTTTCATCTATTGGACAGTGGTGGAAAAATTCAACAGCTTCAAGTGTTGAAGAAGGAACCGCAGATGCTGGAAAATCGAAGGTAGACAAAAGTGCTGGAGAAACTCAGCGGGTGCAGCAGCATCCATGGAGCGAAGGAAATAGGTGACGTTTCGGGCTGAAACCCGAAAGAATTAGTAAAGGAAATAGGCAACGTTTCGGGCCGAAACCCGAAAGGGTTTCGGCCTGAAACGTTACCTATTTCCTTCGCTCCATAGATGCTGCTGCACCCGCTGAGTTTCTCCAGCACTTTTCCCGAAACGTTGCCTATTTCCTTCGATCCATAGATGCCGCTGCGACAGCTTCAAGTGCCTGGGTGTGCATACTTCTGAAGCTCTGACCTAAGCCCCCAGTACAATGATGCAATCACAAAGAAAGCCTCTACCTCATTAGAAGTTTGTGGGGATTTTGTTTGTCGATGAATAGTCTAAAGAACTTCTACTGGTGTAGGGTAGAGAGTATACGGACTGGTTGCACCATAGCTTAGTTTGGCAACTCGAAAGCCCAGGTAATTAAGAATCTCTGGAGAGAAGCAATGGGTGACGTTTCGTGTCGAGACTCTTCTTCAGTCTGAGCGAAGGGTCTTGACCCGAAACATCACCCATTGCTTCTCTCCAGAGATGCTGCCGGTCCCGCTGAGTTACTCCTGCATTTTGTGTCCATCTTCAATTTTCTTGGCCCCGCTCTGGGAGTAGAAGTGGGGGCGGATCCGGACTGCAACGGCCGTGAGCCCCAGGCCGAGCTCGGCGATCGTTTGCCTGCTTCTGCTGCTGTTGGAGGTGAGACGTTGCGTGGCGCCAGGGTCTTGGGCCTGTCCCACTTTGGCCGTCAGTTCCGCGACAGGCCGTTGGCGCGCAAAGATTTTGTTCGCTACAAAAATTTCGGAGCGCCGTGCAATACCGCGCAACTACATACCACCTCCGCGCTTCTCAGTGGGACCGGCCCCACGTGGCCACACGATGCCCTCAACGCGACCACGAGGTAGCGTAATTTGCGTGCCAATGACACGTAAGTGGGACAGGCCCTTAACATTCCTTCAGTGTCTCCCTGGAATATGCGTCTTGATTAGAAATCCATGCTTCGTTGCTGGTGATGAACAGCAATCACCTTCTTCTCCAGAGGGAAAGATCTGATCAGTTGAACCTTGCATTGCATGTTAAATTGCAAGCATCAAATATTTCCATGTGCCACATACATCACACGTTACATACCATTGTACCCGAGTTTCAAGCCAGCACTGAATTCAACAAGACTTTTATTCTAAAAGTGAATCACCAATTTGCAGACACTACAAACAAATTGCTGTCCAAGTGTATTTACCACAGTTAAATCTTGTCCCAAGTTATTAGTACATTTGATGAAAACCTGCAACTTGTCTCAAACTGAGGATTGACCGAGGAGGTTTGTAGCGGATTTCAGTTGATTATGATCTAACACATCATTACTGACAGCTGCAGCTGTATTAACCAGGGAGATTCATATGAAGATTCTTTAATTTACCAGCATTATTTATCCTGTTTGAAAATGTTTCCGTTCATTATCTATTTTCACTCATCTTCCATACAATTAATGCACCTTTCACACCGGAGCTATCCCTGTACATCTCTGTTTTATTCACTGATTGTTTGTATATTTAATTATGTCACAGCGTTCTCTGCCACCACGATGCAAAACGAAAATGATTTACTTCAGAAACAGGACCGTATTTACACCAAGATTCACAAACAACAATTAGAGATTTATTTTAGTCGGATCCATTTGACCTGCTGCCAAAGAGAAACGTTCCATAATTCTGACCTAAAACAGAACCACCATACATTTTGGAAACAGATTTCATGTTTGACTGTGCATTATTCGAAGATATCAAATTGTAGCTTAAATGCAATTTGTTCAGCAGTCAATACTAATTACTTTTACTTGAGAATCAAAGGATAATTAATATTTTAAAAAATCCCCTCAGTCCTCCTTTGTTTGATTACAAGTTTGAATTACTGAACTAGAAGAAGCCTAAAGCGTATAAGAAATGATTATCGTCTCAGCCTTAGCCAAATGACGGGAATCCCTGATGGGTGTCTGGGTGTGCTGTCACCACAAAGGATTATGCTCCTGATTCACACGTTCCTGCACCTTTTCTAACACAAATAGTTAGAGAGACCAGAATAACATGTGAATGAGGAAACACCTACACTTGAAACCCCTTCTCATTCAATTTTATTTGGTTTCTTTATTGGGGCCCACAGTTTAAGAATAAGGGGTAAGCCATTCAGAACGGAGACGAGGAAACACTTTTTCTCACAGAGAGTGGTGAGCCTGTGGAATTCTCTGCCCCAGAGGGCGGTGGAGGCAGGTTCTCTGGATGCTTTCAAGAGAGAGCTAGATGGGACTCTTAAAAATAGCGGAGTCAGGGGATATGGGAGACGGCAGGAACGGGGTACTGATTGGGGATGATCAGCCATGATCACATTGAATGGCGGTGTTGGCTCGAAGGGCCGAATGGCCTCTTCTCCTGCACCTGTTGTCTATTGTCTATTGTCTTCACCTTTCGCTTTTTCATTCTACATTCCTATTTAAATTATATTTCTCTGCGATGCGATGTCATTCACATTTAATGGCCTGAAACACCTCGCTCTCTTCACAAACACCATTCCACTTATTGAGATACCTACCTTTTCATTCTTTGCTTCGGGGCTTCAGTATCTGCGGTATTTCCATTTTCCTTCGCATTATTTAATACAGATTGCGAATTTCAGAATACAATGTGAATCGCAGTCCCAGAAATGTGGCGACTCTTTGTGTATTGCCTCAGTGTCATCTACTCCTACACTGCAATCCTTGCACTTTTTCACTCGTCCATGATAGAAAAAAAATAGAAAAACATAGAAAATAGGTGCAGGAGTAGGCCATTCGGCCCTTCGAGCCTACACCGCCATCCACATGATCATGGCTGATCATCCAACTCAGTATCCTGTACCTGCCTTCTCTCCATACCCCCTGATCCCTTTAGCCACAATGGCCACATCTAACTCCCTCTTAAATATAGCCAATGAACTGGCCCCAACTACCTTCTGTGGCAGAGAATTCCACAGATTCACTACTCTCTGTGTAAAAAATGGTTTTCTCATCTCGGTCCTAAAAGACTTCCCTCTTATCCTTAAACTGTGACTCCTTGTCCTGGACTTCCCCATTATCGGGAATAATCTTCCTGCATCTGGCCTGTCCAACCCCTTAAGAATTTTGTAAGTTTCTATAAGATCCCCCCTCAATCTTCTAAATTCTAGCGAGTACAAGCCAAGTCTATCCAGTCTTTCTTCATATGAAAGTCCCAGGAAAGTCCCAGTCTGGTGAACCTTCTCTGTACTCCCTCTATGGCAAGAATGTCTTTCCTCACTACAGGAAACTCCAGGTATGCACAGATCACTTGCTGGATTGGAACATTGGGTGCCAATTCTACGCCGGTAAAAACAGATACAGTGCAATCAAAATTAAAGGCCGGATACCATCAGCTCTTAAAAAAAAACACATGGACTGTTTGTTCATGTTACTATTAGCTTTAGCCAAGTAATTAGAAAAAAAAATTCCCTCATTCCAGAGAACTGAACACATAATCTAGCCAGGCACTTCAAGCAGTCATGAAGAAGTGGTGTAGCGTTGGTGGTATTGTCTTAAGGATGTCATTAAACCTAATAGCCTTTCATGGCCTATCGGATGGACACCCAAAATCTTGGAACATCAATTGAAAGGTCAGAAAAGATCATGGAGATACAAGGAACTGCAGATTCTGGTTTATACAAACAAAACGTCACGGTGGCGCAGCAGTAGAGTTGATGCCTCACAGCGACAGAGATCCGGGTTGTATCCTGACTATGGATGCTGTCTGTACGGAGTTTGTATGTTCTTCCCTGTGACCAAGTGGGATTTCTCCGGGTGCTCCGGTTTTCTCCCACATCCCAAAGACGTGCAGGTTTGTAAGTTTGTGTAAGTTGCCTCTAGGATGTGAAAGTGGGATAGCATGGAACTAGTGTGCAATGTGGACTCGGTGGGCCGAAGGGCCTGTATAGGTCTGTGCGGTATCTCTAAACTAAACTAAAAGGCACAAAGTGCTGGAGTAACTCAGGGGGTCTGGATGCATCTCTGGAGAATATGGATAAGCTCCATTCTGGATCGGGACCCTTCAGATTGATGACATTCTCTTGTATGTGGTAACAGATATCATGAGTTGTTTGATGACCCATCAGTCTGAAGAAGGGTCCCAACCTAAAATGTCACCTATCCATGTTCTCCAGCAATGTACTAAGTTACACCAGCACTTTGCGTCAGGAAAGATCTCTTCTGTTTAGATCAGTATTTATCTCTGAAAATCGACAGCTCAAAAAATGATCTGACCAATTGTCCCATCGTTTTATTGAAGAACTCTGTGCACTGTTTATTTGTATCTTCTTCATTGCAATACTAATAACCCTGTCCCACTGTACGAGTTCATTCCAAGAGCTCTCCCGAGTTTAAAAAAAATCAAACTCGTGGTAAGCACGGAGAATGAACGTAGCGGGTACGTCGGAGCTCGGGGACGTCTCTTAGCTGCTCATAATGCTAATGGCAGGTACTCGGGAAGACTCGCTAGCGGCAGGTAAGCACGGGAAGACTCATGAAGATTTTTCAACACGATGAAAAATGTCCACGAGAGCCCCGAGTACCGACGAGTGGCCATTACCGTAAATCTCCGAGTTCGAATCAGGGCAAACTCGGGAGAGCTCTTGGAATGAACTCGTACCGTGGGACAGGGCTTTAACTATATTGACACGGCTCTTCTTTGATTGTAAAGTGATTTTAGACATGCTGTGATTGTGAAGGGTATGTTATAACTGCTAGTTCATTCCTTCTTTTAATACTTCTCTTTGGACAAGTGGTGAAAGATATCATGGCTTGTTTGACTGACTGATTGAGAATTAGTCTGACAAATCCAATTACCCACGGTGGACTGGGCAATGCCCAGCGCATCTCCAAAAGGGGTTTGAATGGATTAGCATAGAAGTTCAGAATGGCCATGGGCAAAGGTTACTCATGTGTGAGTCACTCTTGAAATGTGCCTCCAGTTTAGCACATTAATCTACAAGCAGATAACTGAAGCAAAAATACTTCTGGCGTTGGTCAGAGTAAAGGGCTGAGTGGTAAAAAGTTACAGTAAAAGATACACCTCTATAAAGGTCACCACTCAGTCAACTTCTAGACATCTTGTCCACCTTTGTGGATATCACCAGAATTCCTCACACATTCTGCATTTACACGGCCTCTGCGTTTCAGTCAAAATGCCTTTTAATGTGAAACAGAAATAGCAAAGATTGTACCAGATAATTACTTGTCATTAATGTACTAAGCTCCCCGCTGGATTCATATGGATTCTCATTGACATTTGCAGAGTTGAAAATCATTTGGCAAGAAAACTTAAAAACTAATTTTTAATTGCAAATTCTCTGCTTATGACATATGCAGATCACATCTGTAAGCTGATATGAAATCTCACAACTGCATTTTGCCAAGGAAAACATTTCTATTTAAGCAATGCCCACTGCCCTTCCTTCATCAGTGATTACCTCTTCAAAAGCTCTACAGATATACCAGCTGAGTTGCTCCAGCACTTTGTATCTATCTTCAGTATAAACAAGCATCTGCAGTTTATCCCCATATATCGTTAAAACAGATTGTCTTGTCACTATCATATTTCTATTTGCTTTTGAAATTTGTAAAACACAAATTGACTGCTTATTTCTAATGCCCCTGTCCCACTTAGGATACCTGAACGGAAACCTCTGGAGACTTTGCGCCCCACCCAAGGTTTCCGTGCAGTTCCAGGAGGTTTTTGCCAGTCTCCCTACCTGCTTCCACTACCTGCAACCTCCGGCAACCACCTGCAACCTCCGGGAACCGCATGGAAACCTTGGGTGGGGCGCAAAGTATCCAGAGGTTTCCGTTCAGGTTTCCTAAGTGGGACAGGGGCATTAGACGCCAACATATTTCAAACAGTATTTGGTTTGCTGTAAAGCACAGTGGAAGGCTCCTAGGTTATGAAAACAGCTATATGTCCGTTTAACTTTTAGTTCTCAAATAAGTGTTAAATCTTGGCCTTTGGGACATTTGCAATAATTGCTCTCGATCTCAACCTTGTATAAATTAGTTCTGGTCCCTCAAAGCAGAGGACCACTGAGCTAAATTAGATGACTTCTCCAAAGCACAAATTTAACACCAATTCTACATCCGATCAAACTGTTGCTACCTTCAAGACTATAATAACTTTATTTATAGAGCACTTTAAAAACAACCACTGTTGCCACAAAGTGCTGTACATGACTAATCATTGACAAAAAAAATTATTACACGACAATAAAAACACTAGAAGAGAAAGTAAAAACAATGAAATTAAAAACATTAAAAGCACTAAAACAGGAGCAAAGTCTCAAGCAGGGTCAAAAGCCAAGGAATATAAATGTGTTTTAAGATTGGTTTTGAAGATGGACAGTGAGGGGGCCTGTCTGATGTGCAACGGCAGAGTGTTCCATAACGCCGGAGCAGCAACAGAGAAGGCTCTATCCCCTCTGAGCTTCCGCTTAGACCTCGGTACCTCCAGGAGCAGCTGATCAGCTGACCTGAGGCACCGGGCAGGAGCGTATGGATGAAGCAGCTCAGAGAGGTAAGGTGGGGCGAGCCCATTCAAAGATTTAAAAACAAATAAAATAATTTTAAAATGAACTCGAAAGTGTACCGGGAGCCAGTGGAGGGAGGCCAGAATTGGCGTTATGTGCTCCCTCTTTCGAGTTTCGACTACTCATGAGTATTCTGTGGACACTCATTACATACAAGATGGGATGTGCCAATTCAGCAATAACATTGCAAACACAAATTGTAAGTTACTGTTTTGGCTTTAAGATGTCTTCTTCTTCTTGCATGTGGCGTGCATGGCCTACAGTTGTAGGACAACTTGTTCTATTTGATTTATTTGATTGATCTGGCTTGTATTGACTGGAGTTTAGAAGGAATATATAGAAACATATAACATTATAAAAGGACTGGACAAGCTAGATGTAGGAAAAATGTTCCCAATGTTGGGCGAGTCCAGAACCAGGGCCCACAGTCTTAGAATAAAGGGGATTTAAGACTGAGGTGAGGAAAAACTTTTTCACCCAGAGAGTTGTGAATTTATGGAATTCCCTGCCGCAGAGGGCAGTGGAGGCCAAGTCACTGGATGGATTTAAGAGAGAGTTAGATAGAGCTCCAGGGGCTAGTGGAGTCAAGGGATATGGGGAGAAGGCAGGCACGGGTTATTGATAGGGGACGATCAGCCATGATCACAATGAATGGCGGTGCTGGCTCGAAGGGCCGAATGGCCTCCTCCTGCATCTATGTTTCTATATTGTGCACGCCAGGTTGATTATATTTGTCGAAACAGGGCGGACCATGCGAAGGTTGCAATCTCCCCACCCCGCTTTAAGATGTGAACTCCAGTGCATACTTCATCTCATGAAATTCTACATAAACCATTGTTTTGCAAATTAACGCAAAAATAACATGCCAAAATTAATTGCGCAAGAAGAATTCTGAAAAAAAACTGCTTTTAAGCATTTATATATGCAACATATTTGCTGAAAAATCGTATGAAATGACTATAGTAAAATAAACTTAAGGTCACTGCTCCATTGAATCAGCCATGCACAAAGAACATCAGCCTTGAAGAGATTGTACAGCAGGGTGACTAGGAGGGTTTTGGGCCCATCATTAAAAACATTGGAAGATTGTTTGACAGATATTGCCTCAATAAATACAGGCTACGGCACGCCGGGGAATTAATTACTGTAACCACAACTGAAAATGGCTCCGCAGCCCATTGCTTGCTAAGTGTCAGTCCCTGACATTAGGAAATTGTCAAATTGTTCTTCCCCTAATCAGCATGAAGGATTGTGTTTATTTTACAACTGCCATTTTCCTGTAAGATGCTCATTCATTAGAGGGATAAGGAATGGTAATAAAATACAACAAGAAAATAATTTCTTCGCTTATTTTATGGCGTTAGATTTAATTTTTAGATTCATCAGCGAGGCATAAAAGTTTGGATCTAACATTATTTTATCATGCGCAAATTACATTCAAATTGTGCAATTGCTACTTGTCTAAATCAACAGAGTTACAACTGCTTGCTCATCAAAAGTCATGATTGAGTTACATTTGCACGGTGCCACCACAAACCATTTTCTTCGTATATTTCTCTTCCCACAAGCGGGTAGTTCAACACATGAGATTATTGTCATCAGCATTGCTCTCTAATTGTTGTTGGGAAGATATTCTACTGCATCAGAAAATCGACGCAATGTTTTAATTGCCGCAAAGCAGCAGCTATGCAGAAGCAGAACATAAAGTGCTGGAGGAACTCAGCGGGTCAGGCAGCACCTGTGGAAGGGAATGGGCAGGCAATGTTTTGGGTCTGTGACGAAGATTCCAACTTCCTGGGTGTCGGGAGGACAGAAAACAAATTGCCTTGAGCAAACAGAGAAGGCGCATGAAAATATTTTAGGTTATTGTTTAGCTTAGAGACACAATGCAGAAACAGGCCCTTCAGCCCATCGAGTCCGCACTGACCAGCGATCCGTGCACATTAACACTATCCTACACGAGGGGCAATTTTTACATTCATACCAAGCCAATTAACTAATGCCCCTGTCCCACTTAGGAAACCCGAACGGAAAACCTCTGGTGACCTTGCGCCCCACCCAAGGTTTCCGTGAGTCGCCAGAGGTTTTGGTCACTCGCCTGGAAAGCCTCGACCGAAGCGTGAGCTGCATCTACTGACCATAGATCCTACAGGACCTTTGCTACCGACCGCACACACACACACAGACAGACACACACACACACACACACACACACACACAGACACACGCACAGACACACACACACACACACACACACACACACACACACACACACACACACACACACACACACACACACACACACACACACACACACACACACACACACACACACACACACACACACACACACACACACACACACACACACACACACACAAACACACACACACACACACACACACACACACACACACACACACACACACACACACACACACACACACACACACACACACACACACACACACACACACACATCGCAAAGGTGGGGGCCAGGGACAGCGGAGGAGCGCTGTCTGCGCGATGAAGAGGAAGGTAAACGGCTGCCACAGAGCACAGTAAGTCCTTTAGAGAGTGCGGGAGGGGGGGAGAGAAGGGGAGCGTAGAGGAAGAGAAGGAGAGGGAAGTAGAGAAGGGGAGAGTAGAGGAAGAGAAGGGGAGAGAGGAGTGGAGACAGTTTTAAGAAGTTTAATAAAGTTTAGCGGGCATTTTACCTAATGGTGGGTCCTTCTAGATCGTGAAACTCCAATGAGCCAATCAAAATGGACGGTCAGCGAAGGAGATGGCCTTCGACTGCCTGTAAGTAAATAGCGACCCCACTCCACTGGCTTCGACCAAATGACAACCTATTTTTGGTCAAGGCCGGTTGTGCTTTTGTTGAAATAATCGAAGGAACATAGAAGAAGCCTCGACCATGCGCAAACCACTTTTGACCATTAGGGAGAGTGACCAAAACCTCCAGGAACCTCATGGAAACCTTGGGTTGGGCGCAAGGTCACCAGATGTTTCCGTTCAGGTTTCCTAAGTGGGACAGGGGCATTACAAACCTGTGTGTGTGTCTTTAGAGTGTGGGAGGAAACCAAAGTTCTCGGAGAAAACCCACGCAGGTCACGGGGAGAACGTACAAACTCCGCACAGACCCGTAGTCGGGATCGAACCTGGGTCTCAGCAACTCTACTGCTGCGCCACCGTGCCTCCCTCTTTCCAACAACTTTTCGAAATAACTCTTTGCAAAGAAGAAAATAACAATTATCCATTTGCAGTGTATGAACACAAAGAATTATGAAACATGATGAAGTATCTATGGGACCAATTTAAAACTGTTCAGGGAAATAATTAGTATTGTATCCTTGTGAGAAACTAGAAAGCATAAAATGTCACAGTGTTTTGAAATGTAATTTCCAAAACAATAGATTCATAAGTAAATTAGACAGCAAGTAACGTATTTTAAAATATACAATATCAGGCAGGTGTAAATCTTTCCATATTTCATAAAACTGATTTTGGCACATGCATGGTCTGCCAGCCTTATGAGGACCAATTGAAATTCACTGCCACTGGCTTGTTTACATTAAAGATCACTACAGTTAGAAGCTTGTAAATATTTATTCCACATGCTTCTGTAGATGTAATTTTCCATAGCTGGAAGGTGTTTCATTTACATTATGTGTCAGTGAATTGAACAGAAAGGAAAGCAACATATTTGATTACAAGCCAGTTCTAGAGCATGCCTTGTGTCTCTGGGATGTTTTAAGATTATGATTTGCAAAACATTTTTTGTTGGAAAAAAAAATTATTTCCCGATTTCACTCATGAAAACCTGCACTGACATTTGCATTATTCTTGAACAAAACACAGTGCTGGAAGAACTCAGCAGGTCAGGCGGCAGCTGTGGAGAGACTGGGCAGGTCAGGACATTTCAGGTCAGGATCTTTTTTCAGACTGAGCACTGTAAAAAGGAACGGAGCCGAGATTCCGGATCAGATGATAAAATATCCAGAAGGTTGTGTATTCTGTTCTGATATCTGTTCCATATAACCATATAACCATATTACAGCACGGAAACAGGCCATCTCGACCCTTCTAGTCCGTGCCGAACACGTATTCTCCCCTAGTCCCTTACACCTGCGTTCAGACCACAACCCTCCATTCTTTTCCCGTCCATATAACTATCCAATTTATTTTTAAATGATAAAAACGAACCTGCCTCCACCGCCTTCACTGGAAGCTCATTCCACACAGCCACCACTCTCTGAGTAAAGAAGTTCCCCCTCATGTTACCACTAAACTTCTGTCCCTTAATTCTCAAGTCATGTCCCCTTGTTTGAATCTTCCCTACTCTCAGTGGGAAAAGCTTATCCACGTCTATCCCTCTCATCATTTTAAAGACCTCTATCAAGTCCCCCCTTAACCGTCTGCGCTCCAAAGAATAAAGCCCTAACTTGTTCAACCTTTCTCTGTAACTTAGTTGCTGAAACCCAGGCAACATTCTAGTAAATCTAGATTCTAGGTTCATTTCCAACTATCTGTTAATTTCCAAAAATAGACTAAAAAAGCTGGAGAAACAGCATCTGCCTGTCCCGCTGAGTTACTCCAGCTTTTTGTCTTCGGTTTAGACAATAGACAATAGGTGCAGGAGTTGGCCATTCAGCCCTTCGAGATCAAATCCAATCAGTGCCACTTTCCTGCCTTCTCCCCATATCCCCTGACTCCGCTATCTTTAAGAGCCAGTTTAAACCAGCATCTGCAGATCCTTCCTACACATTGACTTTCTAAAGCGACCTTTCTTCAGACTTATGTCTGGTGAGGGGGTGGGACAAAGATTGAATGTAGTCGGAGACAGTAAGACTAGTGGGAGAACTGGGAAGGGGATGGAGAGAGAAAGCGAGGGCTATCTGATGTTGGAGAAGTCAATGTTCATACCGCTGGGGTGTAAACTACCCAAGTGAAATATGAGGTGCTGTTCCTCCAATTTACTCTGGGCCTCACTCTAACAATGGAGGAGGCCCAGGACAGAAAGGTCAGAGTGGGAATGGGAGGGGGAGTTGAAATGCTGAGCCACCGGGAGATCAGGTAGGTTAAGATGGACAGAGGACGTGATCAGTGAAATGATCGCCGAGCCTTTGAAGTCTTCTGTGGGAAAGAATTACACAGATTCACCACCCTCTGATTAAAGAAACGTCGCCTCATCGCCTTCCTAAACGAACGTCCTCTAATTCTGAAGCTATGGCCTTAAAAGTCTTAGACTCTCCCACTCCCACTATCTTCTTTGTCACTTCTTCAAAAGATCAACTATATTTGTGAGCCAGGACCTTCCCATCACAATAGACAATAGGTGCTGGAGTAGGCCATTTGGCCCTTCGAGCCAGCACCGCCATTCAATGTGATCATGGCTGATCATCCCCAATCAGTGCCCCGTTCCTGCCTTCTCCCCATATCCCCTGATTCCGCTATTTTTAAGAGCCCTATCTAGCTCTCTCTTGAAAGCACCCAGAGAACCTGCCTCCACCACCCTCTGAGGCAGAGAATTCCACAGACCCACCACTCTCTGTGTAAAAAAGTGTTTCCTCGTCTCTGTTCTAAATGGCTTACCCCGTATTCTTAAACTGTGTGGCCCCCGGTTCTGGACTCCCCGAACATCGGGAACATGTTTCCTGCCTCTAGCGTGTCCAAGCCCTTAACAATCTTATATGTTTCAATAAGATAACCTCTCATCCTTCTAAACTCCAGAGTGTACAAGCCCAGCCGCTCCATTCTCTCAGCATCTCACAATGCTACACTGACCGATAAGTTATTTTGGTCCTATTCCTTACCTTTTACTCGTTGATCAATAACTAATCCATATCACTAATAATCTCCAGTTTCAAGGGTTACCTATTATTGTTTATCACAAAACAACGAAATGGTAAAATAATAGAAACCTGTGCACGATAATGTGATTTACTGGGTATTGATGTGTGTTAAACTTCCATCTCTTACTGAAGTTCACAAGATTTTATTCTCAGTTATTATTAGACATTTACTTGTGCATCGTGTGCTCTTTGCCATCTTCCCTCAGGGCCTGGCTGCAGTCAGCAAATAATAACTCTTTTTTTTAAACTTCTGCTTTGATGCCAGTTGAGGCAAAGTTGTAATGTCGCTGACAAACATCGACTCTCAATTAGATTTAAGTTTAGGTTTATTGTTGTCATGTGCACCAAGGCACTGTGAAAAGCAGACTATCCAAACAGATCAGATAATGCTCCACATAAAAATAACCACGACAAACGCAGGTACAATAGGTAGAGCAAAGGGGAAATAGTGTTTAAATATGCATTTGATTTTATAGAGGTGGGCAGAGTCATGAGAGGAATAGATTGGGTAGATGCACTGAGTCTCTTGCCCAGAGTAGGGGAATCAAGAACCAAAGGCCAGAGGTTTAAGGTGACGGGGGGAAGGATTTAATAAGGTAGCTTTTTCACACGAAGGACGGTGGGTGTGTGGAATGAGCTGCCAGAAGAGGCAGATACTATCGCAACATTTAAGTAACGCTAGACTAACTGGACTAACGCCTGTCACACAGGAGACCTGGTCCTCCAACGCAACCCGTTCCCCAACGCAATATTGCACCACTAACCAGGAGGCGTGGTTCCCCCAACTCAACCCGTTGCCAAACGTACGATTCCAGCGCTCCCCTCCTTCCCCCATCATTTGACCTTAAAATCCAATTGCACTTCCCTAATTGCAATACCAATTGCCCCTCCCCCTCCTGTCCTGCCAGGAGCTATGATGGCAACATTGTTGCAAATGTCAGGTGGAGGACTGTGATATCCCATTCAGGTGAAAAGTTGAAAGACAGAGTGTTCGTGTCTTGCAACTTTATATCAAAGTTTGTTGGAATCTGGCAGGAAGGATTTTAACAGTAAAAATCTTGTTAAAGCTGGCTTTTTTTAAACCTTAAAATATCAATCACTTGTGAAATATAACATCAAATCTGAAGAAAACTTGACATGGGTGATGACAGGAAAAATCTGAGTAAGGTTCTGTAAAAGTATCAGCGGCAAAGTGTACCGTTTTAGTGAAGATACAATAAAAGACAGACAGCCACACACACAGAAAATCAAGACGAGACTTTTATGAGTATATAGAAAGATAAAAATAGATAGATAGATTTAGACAGGAACATGGATAGGACAGGTTTAGAGGGATATAGGCCAATGCAGACAGGTGGGGATAATGTAGATGGGACATGTTGGTTGGTGTTGGGCAAGTTGGGACGAAGGGCCTGTTTCCACACTGTGTCTCTATGACTATCATCTCCAGCATTCCAATCCCCACAAGATTTCTGCACAAACATGTCTGCTCAGACTGACAGGTTTTTATGAGGAAGTTCCAAAGTCCAATGCTGGTGCTGTTTTAAGCTGGCGACAGTATCTTCTGCCTTGCAGCCAATGCTTCTGCAGATTCCCCAGCTCACTGGGTGGAAAATCTTCCCTCTCAGCGTATCCTGGGAGCAGCTCTGTTGTAAGTAATGAGGAAAGTGCCCTCCACAAATCCAGTGCTACATTTTTCTCTCTCATGTTTTCAAATATAGTTTTTAATTTTAGTGATACAGTGCGGACAGGCCCTTCCATCAACTGAGTCCACACCGACCATCAATCACCAGTTCACACTAGTTCTATATTATCCCACTTTCTGAGAAGATAACGGAGAGTCGGTTTGTCAAGGAGGACTCTCTCTAACTTCTACAGGTGCACAGTAGAGAGCATGCTGACCGGTTGCATCGTGGCTTGGTTCGGCAACTTGAGCGCCCTGGAGAGGAAAGACTACAACAAGTAGTAAACACTGCCCAGTCCATCATCGGCTCTGACCTCCCTACCATCGAGGGGATCTATCGCAGTCGCTGCCTCAAAAAGGCTGGCAGTATCATCAGGGACCCACACCATCCTGGCCACACACTCATCTCCCCGCTACCTTCAGGTAGAAGGTACAGGAGCCTGAAGACTGCAACGTCCAGGTTCAGGAATAGCTACTTCCCCACAGCCATCAGGCTATTAAACTCAACTCAAACAAAACTCTGAATATTAATAGCCCATTATCTGTTTATTTGCACTTTATCTGTTTTATTTATTCATGTGTGTATATATTTTATACAATAGTATATGGACACACTGATCTGTTCTGTATTCATGCCGATTATATTCTGTTGTGCTGAAGCAAAGCAAGAATTTCATTATCCTATCAGGGACACATGACAATAAACTCTCTTGAATCTTGAATAACCATATAACCATATAACAATTACAGCACGGAAACAGGCCATCTCGGCCCTACAAGTCCGTGCCGAACAACTTTTTTCCCCTTAGTCCCACCTGCCTGCACTCATACCATAACCCTCCATTCCCTTCTCATCCATATGCCTATCCAATTTATTTTTAAATGATACCAAATGAATCTCCTATACATTTGGGGCTTTTTTGTTGACAGGCAAATTATCCTACAAACCCGCATGTCTTTGGGATGTTAATGTCCATATTATCCCTTACATCAAATCTCATAGTCATGCAGTGTGGAAACAGGCCCTGTGGCCCAACTTGCCCACGCCGACCAACATGTCCCATCTACACTAGATCCACCTGCCTGCGTTCGGCCCATATCCTTCTAAATCTGTCCTATCCATGTACCTGTCTAAGTGTTTCTTAGACGTTGCGATGGTACCTGCACTTCACTCAAAGTATTTGGCACACATTTCAGATCATCTACAGATTATAAAATGGCTGAGACACAAAAGATTTGTGTGTGAAACATCAGCTGGTACGTGCAAAGGTACGGACAAGCAAAACTGTCGTTGCTGCGTTGGAATTGATTAAATTTCTAAAATCATGACTCAATTGGGTAAGATTAAGATTGGGACAGTCAAGTGATTAAAAGAAAGATTAATTACATGATTAAGAATTAATCACTGGTTACTTGGTTTGAATTGCATCCAGCAGGCCACAGAAGACACAATAGTCAAACAAGCCTTCTTAAGGTTTAAGAAGGAACTGCAGATGCTGGAGAATCGAAGGTGAATCGAAGGGACGAAACGTTGCCTATTTCCTTCGCTCCATAGATGCTGCTGCACCCGCTGAGTTTCTCCAGCTTTTTTGTGTAACCTTCAAGCCTTCTTAAGGGCCTGTCCCACTGTGTTAAAGTCAGTGAGACTTGATGAGTAGAATATAATAATTCAAAGAGTCAAAGGTCTCGTTGAACAAACTTTTACTAAGTCACCCGGGTGAAATAGGACACAACCAGGAGTGTGGACTTAGATCAGTGGTTCCCAACCTTTTTTTGGCCATGCCCCACCTAATCACCTCTAAAATCCTGATGCCCCCCCTTGCTTTCCCTTGAGAGAAAACGGAGGAAATAGATATTATACGGGTAACTTAGCAAAAGCTCTTTGAATCGCATTTCTAAATCCAATTCAATAAATAAGGTTCTCCCATGAGAATAGGGAAGATTCAAACAAGAGGACATGACTTCAGAATTAAGGGACAGAAGTTTAGGGGTAATATGAGGGGGAACTTCTTTATTGTTATATGGTTATATGGTTATATGGTTATGACCTCGCACGTTTCGTGCGACGTGCATGAAGAGCGATGGCGCGGTGATTGTGTAATAACTACACAATAAAGACCTTTTTTACCCCCAAAAAATTATTTACCCAAAATAACATCTGAAACATAAACTACATATGTTTACCTGATGGAAAATCCAAAAAAATAAAAAATCGAAAATTTGGACCCAGACCTCCTCAGTCGCGTTCAACTGCCCCCCTTAAAAATCAAATTGCCCCCCTGTGGGGCATATGCCCCACGTTGGGAACCACTGGCTTAGATGCACATTCGCAAGCTGCCACAACTCTACTGACTATACGGAGAAATTACAAGTACCTTTATACTGATAAAATAACACTAGTCAACATGGATTGGAGGCATAAGTGAACAAAGGGCTCAGTTACACACAATGAAATCCTTCAAACTAACATTAAAGAGAAGGTACACAAAAATGCTGGAGAAACTCAGCGGGTGCAGCAGCATCTATGGAGCGAAGGGAAAAGGCAACGTTTCGGGCCGAAACCCTTCTTCAGAGAGGAGGAGAACTTCTTCAAGGTCGGCATACCTTAAAGAGATTTTGCAGTGGAGTATTACAAAGTGTTTAAGAAGGAACTGCAGATGCTGGAAAATCGAAGGTAGACAAAAAAGTTGGAGAAACTCAGCGGGTACAGCAGCACCCGCTGAGTTTCTCCAGCTTTTTTGTGTACCTTCTGGAGTATAGCCCAGCTGCATAGGCAAGAAAGCACTATTGTATTCATTGCAACCTGCAGACAGAACACTGATATGGCAAAGAAACAAGATGCTAGGGAAAGGCCGTTATCTCTGTTCCCTTTAGTTAGTGGAGGTCATGTTCACAGGCTTCTGCAGACTTCTGTAGTCAATCTTTAAATTTAACCAGCATTCTATTCACAAAATGGAGGTTGCAGCTAACGTGACTAAAATAGCTACGCGCTAGCTCTTACAACTGTACGAGCTAACTCAAGAGCCCTCCGGAGTTTAAAAAAAAAATCAAACTCGTGGTGAGTACGTAGAATGTACGTAGCGGGTACGTCGGAACTCGTGGATGTCTCGTAGCGGCTCGTAACGCTAACGGCAGATACTCGGGAAACGCGGAAACTCGTGAAGTTTTTTCAGCGCTGTGAGAAATGTCCACGAGAGCCCCGAGTACCTACGAGCAGCTATTACCGTAATTCACCAAGTTCGAATCAGGGGAAACTCAGGAGAACTCTTAAATTACCTCGTACAGTGGGACAGGGCCCTTTAAATGTTCTTTTCCATAAGCTTAAATCAAAGAGAAAGAATTTTATTCCCAGACTCAGGGATAGGTTTCACTCTGACAAATGCTACTCCATCACATGCACTTGTTCCAAGAGGTTGGGTGTCGAGACATCACTGTTTTAAAGTGCTTTCTGTAGGCTACACAAACCATTACAAACAGAGACTGGATTCGTACAGAGAACAGAAGAGTCCTTGGTTTAACCTGGCCTTCAGCAAGAAATGCAATATCTTATGGTGGGAAAATACTATAAAACCACAACTGGCAAACGCATTGCAATGTAAGAATTCACATGAGGATCGTTTCGCTGTAAGCCAAGTGAATTTTAAACTGAATTCTCAAAAATTCCGTAAAGCAGTTGTGTCGAAGCTGTCTCTCTAAGGAGAAGAGAGGAGTGTGATTTGGAGAGGCTTGGAGAGATTTTCAGAAGATCAAAGGTCCCGGTCACTTTACACAGCCTGTTGGACTTCACAAGGGCATGAAAATTCGCACATCTAAAGGACAGACTCTAAACGGACTCAGAAAGTAGACAAAAGTGCTGGAGAAACTCAGCGGGTGCAGCAGCATTTCTGGTTGGCATTGAGCAGAAAGGTCATAGGGTCATAGGAATAGGAGCAGAATTAGGCCATTCCGCCCATCAAGTCTACTCCGCCATTGAGTTGAGGTGAGCTGGGTAAGTTGCGGGGCATGTTTTTACACAGATAGTGTTTGGTACTGCCTGGTGTGGTGGTACAGGCAGGTACAATAAGGTCATGTGATAGCAGTGGAATTAGGCCATTCGGCCCAACAAGTCTACTCTGCCATGGCTCTCCCTCCTAACTCCATTCTCCTGCCTCCTCCCCATTGCTCCTCATCTCCTTCCTAACAGAACACCCTTTAATTCTGAGGCTGTGACCTCTAGCCCTAGACTCTCCCAATAGTGGAAACATCCTCTCCACATCCACTCTATCCAAGCCTATCACTATTCTGTACGTTTCAATGAGGTCCCCCCTCATTCTTCTAAACTCCAGCGAGACCAGGCCCAGTGCTGACAAACGCTCATCATAGGTCAACCCACTCATTCCTGGGATCATTCATGTAAATCTCCTCTGGACCTTCTTCCTTCCTCAGATATGGTGCCCAAAATTGCTCACAGTATTCCAAATCCAAAAGAGATCATGCTTTAATTTTCGGAAGCTTTTTTTAATCACCAGCTATAAACACTTTAAATAAATGATTACTGTAATTTTTATTTTTATTTGCATTTATCACAGTCATTAATGGCGATAAATTGCCTCTCTACATTAATTCACATTTTCCTTATAAATGAGCCCGCTTTTTACCTCAGTCATTTTTTACCTTTCTCCAGATTTCTTCAATTCAACAGTTTGGTGGGATAACATTTGGCCAGGTGTGTGGGTTGCTCAGAATGGGGCAAGTTGGGCCGCAGGACCTGTGGGATTCCATCAGTCTGTGACAGTCCTACTGGAGAGACAGTTGACGGCACGGAAAGAAACATAGTAAATAGGTGCAGGAGTAGAGGCCATTCGGCCCTTCGAGCCTGCACCGCCATTCAATATGATCATGGCTGATCATCCAATTCAGTATCCTGTACCTGCCTTCTCTCCATACCCCCTGATCCCTTTAGCCACAAGGGCCACATCTAACTCCCTCTTAAATATAGCCAATGAACTGTGGCCTCAACTACCTTCTGTGGCAGAGAATTCCAGAGATTCACCACTCTCTGTGTGAAAAATGTTTTCCTCAACTCGGTCCTAAAAGATTTAACCCTTATCCTTAAACTGTGACTCCTCGTTCTGGACTTCCCCAACATCGGGAACAATCTTCCTGCATCTAGCCTGTCCAACCCCTTAAGAATTTTGTAAGCTTCTTTAAGATCCTCCCCTCAATCTTCTAAATTCACCCCAGTCTGTGTCTTTCGTGAGAAGGACAAGCAATAAAGATACGGAAAGGCCTCTAATGAACCACCGTGGCCTAAACATCCATCAGGCGAGAATGAAATGCTCGGAGAAACAGAAATGCACATATACTTTCAATTCCGCCCCTTCACTGCAAACACTCTGAGAACATTTAGTTAAACTTCAATTTGATAGGTTTGCCAGAAGGGGAGGAGTGGCGTGCACGCGAATGGCGGGGCCGCAGAACAGGATGAGTTTCTCGGTTCATGGGATTACGCGAGTTCGGGGATTTAGTTAGAACTGGGCCTCACTCGTCATTTTTTCTTTTATTTATGCACGCCCAGGCCTTGAACCTGGTGAGACGCGGGAGGAGCCAGGCCAGGACTCACTCCGCAGAGCCCAGTCCCTCCACGCACTAGAGTCTCCCAACCCCTGCAGGCGGTTGCTGCTGGGACGCAAGTCGAGGCCTGATCAACCCCGGCTGGGTCACCTGGTCGAGGGTGTCTGATGTTGTGAGACCCAAACACCTGATGACCCCCGGGCACATCCCAGCGCATCTAGAAGATGGATATCTTTCACACTGTAACAACAGCCTTGACACTGGACCACATTCAGTTAACCCAACGCATCCTTGCTGAGAGTCAAAGCACACTATTCATGAAATGATCACTGCCGATTTTAGTAAATGAATGTTTAATGATTCCGTATAATATTCAACTCTCTGCTACGCTGGTTCATTTATGACATTGCTTAACGTGTAAACACAATAATATATTAATCATTCATGTGCTAATACTCGAACAATAAATTCTGGGTTGTAAGCGTGAACTATTATCTCTCCAAGATGGAATGTTTTTGGACAGATATCGTGAATCAAATGATAAGTTGTGCACTAACCTTGAAGAACTTAATAGACAGAACGTACACTACAGCAGAGGAGCAGACACGTTAGTCCATGTTGTCCGTGTCAAACATGATGTCAGGTTAAACTCATCTCCTCTGCCTGTGTGTGATCCATATCCCTCTATTCCCTACATATCCATGTGCCATCTCTGCCTCAGAGGGCGGTGGAGGCAGGTTCTCTGGATACTTTCAAGAGAGAGATAGATAGGGCTCTTAAAGATCAGGGGATATGGGGAGACGGCAGGAACGGGGTACTGAATGTTGATTATCAGCCATGATCACATTGAATGGTGGTGCTGGCTCGAAGGGCCGAATGGCCTTCTCCTGCACCTATTGTCTATTGTCTATCTGAAAGCTTCCTAAACACCACTATTGTTTCCACTAGTGGGAGAATCTAGGACTAGAAATCACAGCCTCAGGATTAGAGGACATTCCTTTAGGAAGGAGATGAGGAGGAATTTCTTTAGTCAGAGGTTGGTGAACCAGTGGAATTCTTTGCCACAGACGGCTGTGGGGGCAAAGTCAATGGCAGAGATAGATCGATTCTTGATTACTACGGGTGTCAGGGGGTATGGGGAGAAAGCAGGAGAATGGGGTTAGGAGGGAGAGATAGATCAGCCATGACTGAATGGTGGAATAGACTCGATGGGCCGAATGGCCTAATTCCACTCCTATCACTTATGACCTTATTGTACCTGCCTGTACCACCACACCGGGTAGGACCCACCACTCTCTGTGTAAAAAGGTGCTCCGCAACTTACCCTGCTCACCTTAAGGCTTTAGACCAAGGCCTGAAATTGAGCCAACAGCATTGGGAGACTCAGACTGGACTGTCAGAATGTTGTGGTCCATAAATCAGGACAATGTGGGATCACCAGACTCAGGAACAGCATCTTCCTCTCTGTTATCAGGCTTCTGAACGGTCCTTCCACAAGCTAGGGTACTGTCCGATTCACCTGTACCCCATTGCGGACATTGGACATTGTCTCTGGAACTGATGCACTATAATGCTGAGAGCTATAGTCTACACTCTGTATCTCCCCCTTTGCTCTTCTTGTGCTTAAGTTAGACTTGATTGTATTTATGCATTATATATCTGATCCCAAAGACGTGCGGTTTTGCGGGATAATTGGCCTTTGTGAAGTGCCTTTAATGTGTAGGGAGTGGATGAGAAAATGGGATTACATAGAACTAGGGCGATCGATGATCAGTGTGGACTCAGTGAGCTGAAGGGCCTGGATTCCATGTTGTATCTTTCAATCAATCTTCATTATAGTTTAGGTTAGTTTAGAGATACATTGTGGAAACAGGCCCTTCGGCCCACCGGGTCCGTGCCGACCAGCGATCCCCGCACATTAACACTACCACACACACACACTAGGGACAGTTTTTACATTTACCAAGCCAATTAACCTACAAACCTGTACGTCATTGGAGTGTGGGAGGAAATCTTTAAGGATTCCAATCAATGAGTTGGAGAAAGGGCAACTTTAATGGCAGAACACTATGCAACAAGAGGTTCATCACAATATTTCCGATGGTTTTTGACCGAGATTGTGGCGAGAGTGAATTTAATCTCCGCAAAATAGTTATTTCAGTTAAATAGCAAAAGTGCAGTTAACAATTATAACAATAAACAATAGACAACAGGTGCAGGAGTAGGCCATTCGGCCCTTCAAGCCAGCACCGCCATTCAATGTGATCATGGCTGATCATCTCCAATCAGTACCCCGTTCCTGCCTTCTCCCCATATCCCCATGACTCCGCTATTTTTAAGAGCCCTATCTAGCTCTCTCTTGAAAGCATCCAGAGAACCGGCCTCCACCGCCCTCTGAGGCAGAGAATTCCACAGACTCACCACACTCTGTGTGAGAAAAAGTGTTTCCTCGTCTCCGTTCTAAATGGCTTACCCCTTATTCTTAAACTGTGTGGCCCCTGGTTCTGGACTCCCCCAACATCGGGAACATGTTTCCTGCCTCTAGCATGCCACTAACAAGTCACTGAAGTTAGCCCATATTCAAGCCATACTCAGTGGGTCAAAGGACCTGTTTCCATGCTGTAGACTTAGGAGATACAGTGCGGTTTCAGGCCCTTCGGTCATCGAGTCCGTGCCGACCAGCAATCCCCGTTCAGTAGCTCTGCCCTACACACTAGGGACAACTTACAATTTCGCCAAAGTCAATTAACCTACAAACCTGCATGTGTTTGGAGTGTGGGAGGAAACCGGAGCACCCGGAGAAAACCCACGCAGGTCACGGGGAGAATGTGCAAACTCTGTACAGACAGCGCCCGTAGTCAGGATCGAACCTGGGTCTCTGGCGCTGTGTGGCAGCGACTCTACCACTACGCCACCATTCAGCCCTAGAAAACAAAGATCCAGATCTCTTAAAAGCTACATGGAGAGTGATGTCATCCTGTGGGCTCCTGTCACAGAAATTGGGGCACGGATGGTAGGTTAGCAATCATAGCCTGAAGTGCCCACGCACATATCCAGAGTGTTGTATAGTGGAGAAAAAACACACACTGGAGATACAAGGAAGTGCAGATGCTGGAATCTGGAGCAAAAGACAAAGTGCTGGAGGAACTCAGTGGGCCTGGCAGCATTGGGAGTTGCTGGAGAAATGGTGGTCTTTGTGTTTCCTACCAGGGAAAACAAGATTGATTTTCAAACCTGTATCACTGAAGAGTCAAGTGTCTAGAATGTAGGAAGGAACTGCAGATGCTGGTTTAAACCAGAAGGTAGACACAAAAAGCTGGAGTAACTCAGCGGGACAGGCAGCATCTGTGGAGAGAAGGAATGGGTGACGTTTCACTCCAGAGATGCTGCCTATCCCGCTGAGTTACTCCAGCGTTTGGTGTCGATCAAGAGTGTGTTTTATTGTCATAAGTCCCAGATAGAACAATGGCATTCTTACTGAAGAGCTTGACTTTCTTGCAAAGACCTGCTGATGAAATGGCTTCAAGATGACTCTATGAAGCAGGCTGGGATACATCATCACTTGAACAGATGGAAGGACCTCAAACAGTTCTGCCGAGCCGTCCCACCTGAGTTGCCCTATATTTTTCCGAAACTGTCAACCAACAATTATAAAAGCTTTCATTCATTGAACGAGGCCGGTTTTCTAAAAGATTTCTGCCTCTTTGGACTGAGAACATTTCAGTTTTATTTTCACCATTTCTCCTTTTCCGAAGTAAAAACCTCCTTTTGATTGTTTTCCTGAATCAGAAATAAGATAACATGGGCAGGTGCCAAGAAAAGTCCAGCAGGATTTATAATACAGCTAGATTGTCAGAATTGCAGGGAATTAATCTATGCAGAATAATTGAACCCATCATTACTCTAAATGAGTCACATGTGGCATCGCTGAACTAAAGGTGCTTCCACATTCCTCTGTAATTCTGCAGAAGCAAAAACGATTCTTCAGCTGTTAATGTGATTTTTATGCTTGCTGTTTCCATGCAAGTATTAAATTATTCTCAGCAATAGTGTAATATTTCCGCTGGAATAGCAAGGAGTAGAATATCACGTGTGTTGGAAGGAACTGCAGACGCTGGTCTAAATCGAAGATAGACGCAAAATGCTGGAGTAACTCAGCGGGACGGGCAGCATCTCTGGAGAGAAGGAATGGGTGAGGCTTCGGGTCGAGACCCTTCTCTTCTCTGACTTCAAGTAACCCCGGCATTCCCTCTCTCTCCATCGCACCACCCAAGTCGCACCAGCTTCTCGTTGTCACCCAACAAACAGCTAACAGTGGCCTGTTTCCTTCCATTCATTCTTCTTTATCTCTCCGCAACATCATTGTCCGTATCTCTCACTTCCCTTTTCCCTAACTAGTCTGAAGAAGGGTCTCGACCCGAAACGTCACCCATTCCTTCTCTCCAGAGATGCTGCCTGTCCCGCTGAGTTACTCCAGCATTTTTTGCCTATCTATAGAAACATAGAAACATAGAAAATAGGTGCAGGAGCAGGCCATTCGGCCCTTTGAGCCTGCACCGTCATTCATTATGATCATGGCTGATCACATATAGAATAACACATGACATTTTTTATTTGCAAAAGCTGATAACTGATGTTGTTTTGAATTGTTCACACAACTTTGTACGATATCTCCTTGAGTAGTTTCGTCCTTTGAGCTAAACTTTGATGTGGAATTATATATATGTGGCAAAGTCTGTGCAGAGACAGTGTGTATACTTACATGGAGAATATTTTGTCATTTCACCCCAGGTCACTAACTCGGGGTTAATGCAATGAGAGGGAAAGGCCAGGGCAGTTTGCTGCAAGCTACTAAAAGCAAGATATGAAAGGCTGTATTTGCCGAGTGCTTCTCGTGGCCTCAGGAGATCCCGTGGCACTCTGCAGCCAGCGAATAAGTTCTGAAGCGTAATCAGCTGGCTCAGTAATCGAGGACAAGGAAAGGTCATTTGGCTTCACCCTAAAGTAGCTCGGGTTATATCTTCAAGCAGCCATGAATCATGCACGGCCATAACAACATTCAAAGATAAATCCAGGATGTTCACGGCACTGGGGATCGCTCCGGGACTGTCGTTTGAGCAAAGATTGAAAAGACTAGGCTTGTATTCACTGGAGTTTAGAAGGATGAGGGAGGGAATCTTATAGAAACGTATAAAATTATCAACAGGACTGGACAAGCTAGATGCAGGAAAAATGTTCCCAATGTTGGGCGAGTCCAGAACCTGGGGCCACACACAGTCTTTAGAATGAAGGGGGGGTCATTTAAGACTGAGGTGAGAAAAAACTTTTTCACCCAGAGAGTTGTGAAATTGATGGAATTCCCTGTCACAGAGGGCAGTGGAATAGGCGACGTTTCGGGCCGAGACCCTTCTCCTCGAAGGATTAGGCGACGTTTCGGGTCGAGACCCTTCCGGGTCTCGACCCGAAACGTCACCTATTCCTTCGCTCCATAGATGCTTTACATCTTAGAATAAAGGGGAGGTCATTTAAGTCTGAGGTGAGAAAAACCTTTTTCACCCAGAGAGTTGTGAATTTGTGGAATTCCCTGCCACAGAGGGCAGTGGAGGCCAAGTCACTGGATGGATTTAAGAGAGAGTTAGATAGAGCTCTAGGGGCTTGTGGAGTCAAGGGATATGGGGAGAAGGCAGGCACGGGTTATTGACAGGGGACGATCAGCCATGATCACATTGAATGGCGGTGCTGGCTCGAAGGGCCGAATGGCCTCCTCCTGCACCTATTTTCTATGTTTCTATGTTGATTTTTCTCTCTGCAATGTAAGGGAAAGTCAGGCACTTTCTGCAAGTAAATAATCCCAGAGGTGACGGAGGAATGTACAGTACTCCACAGATCCTGTCACCCACAGGAAGATTCTTCCCCTCTGTCATCAGGCTTGGTACTGTCTGATTCACTGGCACAGCTGGTAGAGTTGCTGCCTCACAGCACCAGAAGACCTGGTCTGTCAGTTCGATCCTGACATAGAAACATAGAAACATAGACAATAGGTGCAGGAGTAGGCCATTCGGCCCTTCGAGCCTGCACCGCCATTCAATAAGATCATGGCTGATCATCCAACTCAGTATCCCGTACCTGCCTTCTCTCCATACCCTCTGATCCCTTTAGCCACAACCAACTCCCTCTTAAATATAGCCAATGAACTGTGGCCTCAACTACCTTCTGTGGCAGAGAGTTCCAGAGATTCACCACTCTCTGTGTGAAAAAAGTTCTTCTCATCTCGGTCCTAAAGGATTTCCCTCTTTATCCTTAAGCTGTGTGACCCCTTGTCCTGGACTTCCCCAACATCGGGAACAATCTTCCTGCCTCTAGCCTGTCCAACCCCTTAAGAATTTTGTAAGTTTCTATAAGATCCCCCCTCAATCTTCTAAATTCTAGCGAGTACAAGCCGAGCCTATCCAGTCTATCCAGTCTGACCTCGGGTTCTGTCTGTGTGGAGTTTGCACGTTCTCTCTGCGCCCGCGTGGGTTTCCTTTGGGGGCTCCGGTTTCCTCCCACATCCCAAGGATCGTGCGGGTTTGCAGCTTAATTGTCCCCTCTGTAAAGTGCCCCTCATATCTAGGGAGTGGATCCCAAAGTGGTCTGAAGAAGGGTTTCGGCCCGAAACGTTGCCTATTTCCTTCACTCCATAGATGCTGCCTCACCCACTGAGTTACTCCAGCATTTTTGTGTACATTCATGAAACCTTGCTGGGTCGATGTTTCATAAGGTGGACAAAAGTGCTGGAGAAACTCAGCGGGTGCAGCAGCATCTATGGAGCGAAGGAAATAGGCAACGTTTCGGGCAAAAAACCCGAAGGAATTAGTAAAGGAAATAGGCAACGTTTCGGGCTGAAACCCGAAGGGTTTCGGCCCGAAACGTTGCCTATTTCCTTTGCTCCATAGATGCTGCTGCACCCGCTGAGTTTCTCCAGCTTTTTTGTGTACCTTCCAAAGTGGGATAACTTGGAACTAGTGTGAGCGGGTGATCGCTGGTTGGCGCGGACTCGGTGGGCCACTCGGCCTCTTCCAGTGCTGTCCCTCTAAACTAAACAATTCCCATTTAAATATCACTTGCAATGGCACCATTTTAAGTTGAGTCTAAGCTCACAAAAGTTACAAGCTAATTAGTTTCTGTTATCATGTTTTGGCTTCTGATCAGGCCAATTAACTGGCCAAGACTCAATGGAGGAAGAAGTGTTCTAAGTAATGTTTGTTATTTCAAAACAGCTTCTTTGGAGAATATTATCTCTGTAATTATTGAAATTTGTTGTTTATTCTGACAGTACGCAGTATTTTTCCCTGCTCAATGTGCAAACTAAGATATTAATGATGTTAGTCCTGGGACCGGTGCAACAGGCAGCTGTGGAGAGGCACCACATTTTGTAATTAAGCAGTGATCAGCAACCTTTACATATTAATTAGTAATCCACTGTAATGAAGCAATATCGCATTCAACCATAGATTGCGATAAAGAAGGGTCCTTATATCTAATTGGCTATTAAGAAAGTTAATCATACCCTTTATGTGCCGATATCTCCAATACTATCAAGCTCATACTTATTATTAGCCTTGTTCATTTTTTCAGATGACTTTTAATAAATGAAACCGTCCATTCATTGTGCTGTTCCCCAGCATTTTCTTTGGTTTTAAGTTTATTGTTGTCACGTGCGTCGAGGCACACATCAAAGCTTTGTTTTGCCTGGTATCCTGGTATCAGACATACCACGCAATACTGTAGGTACAATCAGTTCAAACACAAGTACAATAGATAGAACAAAGGGGAAGATACAGAGTTCCGAGCAGACCAGTTAGTCTAACATCGGTAGTGGGGAAACTGCTAGAGTCAGTTATTAAAGATGGGATAGCAGCACATTTGGAAAGTGGTGAATTCATTGGACAAAGTCAACATGGATTTACGAAAGGTAAATCATGTCTGACGAATCTTATAGAATTTTTCGAGGATGTAACTAGTAGAGTGGATAAGGGAGAACCAGTGGATGTGGTGTATCTGGACTTTCAGAAGGCTTTCGACAAGGTCCCACATAAGAGATTAGTATACAAACTTAAAGCACATGGCATTGGGGGTTCAGTATTGATGTGGATAGAGAACTGGTTGGCAGACAGGAAGCAAAGAGTAGGAGTAAACGGGTCCTTTTCAGAATGGCAGGCAGTGACTAGTGGGGTACCGCAAGGCTCAGTGCTGGGACCCCATCTATTTACAATATATATTAATGATCTGAATGTGGCAATTGAATGCAACATCTCCAAGTTTGGTTCACCAAATGTGCCGCTGTATGTGTACCAGGTTCACCAGACTGATTCCTGGGATGGCAGGACTTTCATATGAAGATAGACTGGATAGACTCGGCTTGTACTCGCTAGAATTTAGAAGATTGCGGGGGGATCTTATAGAAACTTACAAAATTCTTAAGGGATTGGATAGGCTAGATGCAGGAAGATTATTCCCGATGTTGGGGAAGTCCAGAACAAGGGGTCACAGTTTAAGGATAAGGGGAAAGTATTTTAGGACCGAGATGAGAAAATCATTTTTTACACAGAGAGTGGTGAATCTGTGGAATTCTCTTCCACAGAAGGTAGTTGAGGCCAGTTCATTGGCTATATTTAAGAGGGAGTTAGATGTGGCCCTTGTGGCTAAAAGGGATCAGGGGGTATGGGGAGAAGTCAGGTACAGCATACCGAGTTGGATGATCAGCCGTGATCATATTGAATGGCGGTGCACGCTCGAAGGGCCGAATGGCCTACTCCTGCACCTATTTTCTATGTTTCTATGTATAGTTCTCAACACTGTAGCATATGCCAGTTCAATAAACAATAGACAATAGGTGCAGGAGGAGGCCATTTGGCCCTTTGAGCCAGCACCGCCATTCAATGTGATCATGGCTGATCATCCCCAATCGGTAATCCGTTCCTGCCTTCTCCCCATATCCCCTGACTCCGCTACCTTTAAGAGCCCTATCTAACTCTCTCTTGAAAGCATCCAGAGAACCTGCCTCCACCGCCCACTGAGGCAGAGAATTCCACAAACTCACAACTCTCTGTGAGAAAAAGTGTTTCCTCGTCTCCGCTCTAAATGGCTTACTCCTTATTCTTAAGTTCAATAGACAAAGTCCTGTGGCCTTAGTTTGGCTTGGTTTATCATTGTCACTGCACTGAGGTACAGTGAAACACTTTCACTTGCGTGCTATGCAGTCAAAGAAGAATACACATGAGTACAAGGGGCAGACATAAAAAGCTGGAGTAACTCAGCGGGCAGGCAGCACCTCTCGAGACAAGGAATGGGTGACGTTTCGGGTCGAGACCCTCCTTCAGACCGTTTCGACCCGAGAAGTCACTCATTCCATGACCCGCTGAGTTACTCAAGTCAAGTCAAGTCAAGTCAAGTGAGTTTATTGTCATGTGTCCCTGATAGGACAATGAAATTCCTGCTTTGCTTCAGCACACAGAACATAGTAGGCATTGACTACAGAACAGATCAGTGTGTCCATATACCACAATATAGATATATACACACATAAACAAATAAACTGATGAAGTGCAAATAGCAGATAATGGGCCACCAATAATCAGAGTTTTGTCCGAGCCAGGTTTAATGGCCTGATGGCTGTGGGGAAGTAGCTATTCCTGAACCTGGTTGTTGCAGTCTTCAGGCTCCTGTACCTTCTACCTGAAGGTAGCGGGGAGGTGAGTGTGTGGCCAGGACGGTGTGGGTCCTTGATGATACTGCCAGCCTTTTTGAGGCAGCGACTGCGATAGACATTCCTACATTCTAGACTCTTGACTCTTCAGCGATACAGGTTTGTAAATCAACCTTCTTTTTCCCTGGTATGAAGCACAAAGACCACCATTTTTTCAGCAACTCCCAGTGCAGCCAGGCCACAGTTAATCCGTCCACAGAGCACAGATACAGGGGACTGCGTTTAGTGCAAAATATAACATTGAAGGCCGATAAAGTCCGTTCAAAGCTCTCCAACGGGGTGGAGGTGAACCGGACAGTATCCTAGCTTACGGAAGGGAAACGCAGTTCCTGCCCACCTAGAATCAATATATTTTTGCGATAATCGAAGTATTAATACTTGTTAATAGGCAGTGACATGTTGTTAACGCTGGCCTTCTCGTTTGCTTCAGTTCATCCCTGTTCACAGCGATTAATTGTCAGGCCCTTCATTGCCTAATTACTGGGAACAGCTTCTCCAGACATGAGATGCTGTAAATGACATTAATTAACACCACATTCATTCCCATGCCTTTGCCAGAGACATATCCAAACTAGTGTGACTTGTTTTGAGATCAGGCGAGAAGGATTTAATCATTAATTACCTTTTAAAGAACAAGAACAATGTTTTAAAGTATTATAACCATATAACCATATAACCATATAACAATTACAGCACGGAAACAGGCCATCTCGGCCCTTCTAGTCCGTGCCGAACACTTATTCTCACCTAGTCCCATCTACCTGCACTCAGACCATAACCCTCCATTCCTTTCCCGTCCATATACCTATCCAATTTATTTTTAAATGATAAAATTGAACCTGCCTCCATCACTTCCACTGGAAGCTCATTCCACACAGCTACCACTCTCTGAGTAAAGAAGTTCCTTCCCCCTCATGTTACCCCTAAACTTCTGTCCCTTAAATCTGAAGTGTGTCCTCTTGTTTGAATCTTCCCTATTCTCAATGGGGAAAAGCTTGTCCACGTCAACTCTGTCTATCCCTCTCATCATTTTAAAGACCTCTATCAAAACCACAGCCGTTCCTTTGCTGTTTTAGATTGCAGATAATTGTGTGTTTCTGATTGCCGTGTCTTGTACGTTCTACAATATCATCATCCAGCCGGCTGGGAATGTGCAAGACCTTCTTTTGACATCTTTGGAAAGGTAGGTAAATAATTTATACCCGACGGAGCCTCTAGAGGGACTCATTACCCTTGTTTTCGTAATCGTTGCAGTTTCAACAAAATTTGCCAAGCGCAGTCATCATTGTTCAAAAGTTGCAGCAATTGCAAGCGTCGCCTCGTACAACTTGGTGAACAAGGTCAAAGTCATTTTCAATTCCTTCAATAAATTATTTTTGACGCTGATCCCAACCATCATCAAGCTCTGCACCACTGCACTACGCTAACAAGTAAGTATGTAAGTTTTTAAGAAGGAACTGCAGATGCTGGAAGATCGAAGGTACACATAAATGCTGGAGAAACTCAGCGGGTGCAGCAGCATCTATGGAGCGAAGGAACTAGGCAACGTTTCGGCACGAAAGAAGGGTTTCAGGTCTGAAGAAGGGTTTTTAAACCAATAAAAACAATAGACTATTTAGTTAGTGAGGAAGGACATTATTGCCATAGAGGGAGTGCAGAGAAGGTTCACCAGACTGATTCCTGGGATGTCAGGACTGTCTTATGAAGAAAGACTGGATAGACTTGGTTTATACTCTCTAGAATTTAGGAGATTGAGAGGGGATCTTATAGAAACTTACAAAATTCTTAAGGGGTTGGACAGACTAGATGCAGGAAGATTGTTCCCGATGTTGGGGAAGTCCAGGACAAGGGGTCACAGCTTAAGGATAAGGGAGAAATCCTTTAAAACCGAGATGAGGAGAACTTTTTTCACACAGAGAGTGGTGAATCTCTGGAACTCTCTGCCACAGAGGGTAGTTGAGGGCAGTTCATTGGCTATATTTAAGAGGGAGTTAGATGTGGCCCTTGTGGCCAAGGGGATCAGAGGGTATGGAGAGAAGGCAGGTACGGGATACTGAGTTGGATGATCAGCCATGATCATATTAAATGGCGGTGCAGGCTCGAAGGGCCGAATGGCCTACTCCTGCACCTAATTTCTATGTTTCTATATTTCTATGTTTCAGAGCTTATTTGGTGCCGTGTTTAATAGCTTGAAGGCTGTGGGGAAGAAGCTGTTCCTGAACCTGGACACTTTACAGTTTTCAGGCTCCTGGACCTTCTTCCCAATGGCAGGGGTGAAATGAGAGTGTGGTCAGGATGGTGTGGGTCTCTGACGATGCTGGCTGCCTTTTTGAGGCAGCGACTACGATAGATCCCTTCGAAGGTGGGAAGGTCAGAGCCGGTGATGGACTGGGCAAGCGGCAACAACTTTTTGAAGTCTTCTTGGCTCCTGGGCGTTCAAGTCGCCAGAACCAGGCGGTGATACAACCGGTCAACATGCTCTGTACTGTACACCTGTAGAGTATTATCTATGAGTATTGTGTTTGCAAGCATCTTAGGCAGCTGCCTTCTGTGGCAGAGCATTTCCCAGCTCCAGGTGAAAAGGTTTTTCCTCATCTCAGTAGTAAGTGGCCTACCCCTTATTCTTCATGGGCCTGTCCCACTAAGGCGACTTTTTGAGCGAGTGCAAGAGACTCTGCGCTCACCACATGTTCGCTGGTGATCTCCGGCGAATCTCCTCCATGGTCGCGAGGAGTTCCCGCATTGTGGGAACTAGTCGTGGCCTCAGTATGGTCGCAGCATATTTTTCAACATGTTGAAACTTTTCTGTGACCAAAAATTGTTCGCCATGGAGAAAATCACTAATTGTGTGGTTGTAGTTGTCCCCGTGACCGTGTGGGCTTTCTCCAGGAGCTCTGGTTTCTCCCGCACTCCGAAGCCGTACAGGGTTGTAGGTTCATTGGCTTTGGTAACAATTGTAAATTGTCCCTAATGTGTGTAGGACAGTGTTGGTGTATGGCGTGATGGTGTATCACTGGCTGTTGGCGTGATCTCTGGCTGGCGTGCCCCCCCCCCCCCCCCCCCCCCATGTTTTGAGAAGTGGGGGACAATCCCCCCATGTTTTGTAATCCGGACATTAAAATTCAGCGAAAAAATGATCCATTGAAAATCTCCGCTTTCCGCGAGACAGTGGGGGTGGGACTGACGATCGAGGGCGAGAAATCGGCCCGTTTGCCGGGCTTTTCATCGCCCGGCGCGGCCGCGGGATCTTCCACCACTTCGCGGTCAAATTGCTGCGTCGAGGCGATCGAGGCTCCCGATGTTGAAGCCCCAGCTGGGCGATGGAAGATCCCGTGGCTGGTTTTAAGCCGCGCCGGGCGATGAAAGGCCCCGCGAACGGGCCGATTGATGCCCCACGATTTGGGGCGAAGGACGGAGCCGCTGTTGCTGGCGTCTGGAATCGGCCACCAACCAGGCCAGTTCCAGATGTTATCGTCTACAGGGCCCACGGCTGAAGCCTCGCGCGTGTGTGTGCATGTGCGTGCGGCCTCCAAGAAATTGCGTCCCCCCCATGTTTTGATAGTGATTTCCGCCCCCTGCAAGAAAGGACACTCGGTTCTGGAGTAACTCGGCAGGTCAGGCAGCATCTGTGGAGAACCTAAACACGTGACATTGTTATAGGTCACATTTTGTGTCTGGACCATTCTTTAGGCTGACTAGGGGGGTGAAAGCTGGAAGATATGGTGGCGGGACAGACCATGGCAAGTGATAGGTGGATGATACAGGTGAAGGGGGGTTTGATAGACAGATGGATGGACATGAACAGATATAAAGTGAGACAAGGAGATAAGGGTGGATGAGGCATGAAATGTGAAGTCGGGGAAGGAACAAAGGTGGAAGGGGAAAAGGAGAAATGGGCGGAAGGGACATGTTGTATCTGATTTTTGTTCATTTGAATGAAATTGCTTTTATTTAATAGAAAATAACATGAAGATTTGCTGTTCTTGTGGGGATGGAACGGCCATGATGTCATAAGGAACAGTAGCAGAATTAGGCCATTCAGCCCATCAAGTCTACTCCGCCATTCAATCATGGCTCTATCTATCTCTCCCTCCTAACCCCCATAATGGTCTTGTGACAAATCAATAGAGAAGTGAAACTGGAAACAGCTCGTCAGCAAACAGCTTATTGGTGAGGAGATGGCGATATTGATCACAGACTGACTGCTGATCGCGGGCAGTAGACGGATGAGTCGGTAATTTAAAGCGATGGATTTATCTTGCTTTTTCTTGCTGGATAAAAGACACTCAGGCAAACTCACACCTTACCGATTGGCACACATCACAACTTAAATACTGTGGCTCAGATATCGTACAGTATTACAGCACCACAGTCAGTGGTTTTACGATTCAAACTATTCCATCATTTGAAGGTGCGAACATTGATTCACGACGTCCCGATAGAGGAATTTTAAAACATGGAAAGCTGTCAAATATTAACTTTGAAGCAGAACCTGTCCATAGCAAAAGGATTTGAGTATAGGAGCAGGGAGGTTCTACTGCAGTTGTACATGGTCTTGGTGAGACCACACCTGGAGTATTGCGTACAGTTTTGGTCTCC